>NC_084617.1:39750158-39957658 GCF_033978795.1 Nerophis ophidion
TTTATCCCAAAAAGTTATATTTTGGTTTCATCTGACCACATGACATTCTCCCAATTCTCTGCTGTAATATTTGGACATTGACACAGTTTTCTGTACAACACCCCAATGGATTTAAAATGAAACAATTAAGATGTGCTTTATGTCCAGACTTTGAGCTTTAATTTGATGGTATTTACATCCAAATTAGGTGAACGGTGTAGGAATTAAAACTCAATTTACATGTACCTTCCACCTTTTAAGGGACCAAAAGTAATTGGACAAACTAACATAGTCATGAATCAAATAGTTACTTTTTAATACTTTGTTACTAATACTTTGCAGTGAATGACAGCCTGAAGTCTGGAACCCATAGACATCACCAGACGCTGGGTTTCGTCCCTGGTGATGCTCTGCGGGGCCTCTGCTTCAGCTCTTTATATATATAAAATTATGCTCTGGGCCTGTTTTTTAATATATATATATATATATATATATATATATATATATATATATATATATATATATATATATATATTAAAAAACAGGCCCAGAGCATAATTTTGGTTATTGTGGCCAAACAGCTCAATTTTTGTTTCATCTGACCACAGAACTTTCCTCCAAAAGGTCTTATCTTTGTCCATGTGATGTCAGATGAAACAAAAATGTAACTGTTTGGCCACAAAACCCAGCAATATGTTTCGAGGAGAAAAGGTGAGGCCTATAATTTCCGGAACACCAACCCTACCGTCATGCATGGGGGTGGTAGTATTATGCTCTGGGCCTTTTTTGCTGCCACTTGAACTGGTGCTTTACAGAGAGTAAATGTGACAATGAAAATGGAGGATTACCTCCAAATTCTTCAGGACAACCAAAAATAATTAGCCCGGAGGTTATGTCCTGGGCACAGTTGGGTGTTCCAACAGGACAATGACCCCAAACACACAACAAAAGTGGTAATGGAATGGTTAAATCAGTCGAGAATTAAGGTTTTAAAATGGCCTTCCCAACGTTTAGATTTAAACGTGTGGACAATGCTGAAGAAACAAGTCCATATCAGAAAACCAACAAATTTAGCTGAACTGCACAAATTTTGTCCAGAGGAATGGCCAAAAATGTAACCAGATGCTTGTGGATGGCTACCAAAAGTTTCTTATTGCAGTGAAACTGCAATAAGAAACACACACATATATATATATATATACATATATATATATATATATATATATATATATATATATATATATATATATATATATATATATATATATATATATATATTATGGCTGGGCGATATGGCCTTTTTTTAATATCTAGATATTTTTAGGCCATATTGCAATACACGATGCCGATATTTTGCCTTAGCCTTGAATTAACACTTGATACATATAATCACAGCAGTATGATGATTCTGTGTGTCTACATTAAAACATTCTTGTTCCTACTGCATTAATATATGTTCATTTTAAACTTCCATGCTGAGAAGGGTATCACTACTGACAAAAACTGTGTTTATTTAACAGTTATTAAGCAGTGGCACAAACATTATTGTTATTTCCAAAACAGAAAGTGCAAGACTGTCAGAGACATTTTAAAACAAGCTATTAGTGCACTTTTGTGCATGACGTCACTAAAATGACATGTCAAAACAACACTAAATGAAAGTGCACTTTTTGTACAGAACGCCACTACAATAGTTTAAAACAAATAAAGTGCACTTTTGTGCATGATTTTGTGGGCATGTGGCACCGAATGGAGATGTTGAAATGCGGAGTACACACTCTTCATTTTCTAGCAGGTGACTTTTCAAATGATGCTTCATATTAGCAGTAATGGTGCTTTTTGTAGCCACGCTTTAGCACCACACTTGACAAATTACGTTTGACATATTCCCACTTGAAGCCAAACCACTGCCAGACGATGGGGCCCTTGCTGTTTTTCTTTGGAATTAATTATTCTTTCATTTGTTACCAGATTCTCACCTTCTTTCTCTTGTGTTACCACTCGCACGGCTCCGTAGCATCACAGTTAACGTTACCCATGCTGCTACCTTTCTTCTCCGCGAGGGCGTTTATTTATGTGACGTATGTAAGAAGGTGCGCTTGCTGTCTGTGAAAAGGAGAGATAAGAAAGAGTGGGAAGAGCCTGTAGTGTAATGCCCGCAACTAAAAGCAACTGCGTGAGAACGTATACTTGAATATCACAATATAGTCATTTTCTATATCGCACAGAGACAAACCCACGATATGTCAAGTATATCAATATATTGCCCAGCCCTAATATATACACACATATATATATATATATTACACACCAGCCGTCAGGTAATTTTTTTCTCTGTTTACTCAGTTGTGGTACTCAGTTGTAATACATGTTAACACCACTTGTGGCAGTGATGACAATATCAAACAGTCTGGAGCTGAGGTCATAAAAAAATGTGTTCAGTGCAAAAATCACGACTAAAGTGGTTGAAGCTTTATTTTTTTGTAACTTTAAACATATATTTAATAGACAGTTTATTTAAGTAATTTACATTATTATTCATTATTAATTTAGTTTGAATGTTTTTATTTCAACCCTGTGCAATTATATGTTAATTTATTTTTCATCAGTTTTTATAAGTCCCATCATTTTACAGTATATTAAATGAGGATTTTTTTTTGTAATCAGCCTAACATAAACCTTGATAATAATTAATGAAATTAACACACGCTTTCATATCATTTAACTATGTTGTAAACTTGTTAAATTGTAAGTAGGTGAGATATAAATATTGGATGTGATTAAAATCAAGAGTAAGATTACTAATTCAGTGGTCCTATTTCAGTGAAAAAGTTGGGCCTCAAGGTCAAAAAGGTATATACCCATGGTATAGTTTAGTCACTTTTTTTTCAAAGAAAGTTTATAAAGCGAGCAGTGGTCTCAACTCTCCATCACTGACTTTGCCCTGTGATTGACAGACGATCAGTCCAGGTTGCAGTTGGATAATTTACCCTGCAAACTTTTCAACCTCACATTGTTGCAGGATTTTCTGCCAACGGCTATGAACTCTACACATGCCGTACATGATTATGCACAGCATAGATGGAAACGATGATTGTGGGATAATTCCTTTTGCCTTTTTGAACCTTTGCTGCACCTAAATAGGGAAGCTGTTGTTGTGTAAACATGAACTTTGTTCAAATCAGCACCTCGGACAGTGGTTGAACAGGAACGTCAGGGAAGATGTGGACTGTGATAGAGGTGTCTTTCATGAAACAATATGTTTATTACAATATAGTGATTGTAGTTGGCTAGAGTAAAGAAGTGCAATGTATCATATTGAGATCCCAGATTTGTCATCTGTTTCTTTTGTTTTAGCTTGGTCTGGGCTGATAAATGTTTTCTCTACCACATATTGACTTACTACTACTGTATTTTCCAGACTATAAGGGGCACTTAAAATCCTTTTGTTAGTCTCAAAACTCGACAGTGCGCCTTAAAACCCGGTGCGCTTAATTTTTCAGAATAATCCTTATTTTGCTTACTGACCTCGAAGCAATTTTATTTGGTACATGGTGTAATGATTAGTGTGACCAGTAGATGGCAGTCAAATATAAGAGTTATGTGTAGACTGCAATATGATGGCAATATGACTCAAATAAACGACACCAACATTTTATATGTTCCATTGAAAATATAAAACATTAAACACAGCGCTCAAAAATCTATCAAAATGTTTTAGTACGACTTTGGTAAGCTACAAAGCCGCACCGCTTGACGGATTGTTGGCGCAATATACATAACACTATTATTATGGTGTGTGTGTATCAGATAAGACATAATATCTGGCATTGTGTTTCACAATTTTATGCAAAAGTAGCTTTTCTTACCTTCTGGTAAAATCAAATTGAACACTTAAAAATACCTTTAAAATAAGGAATATGTAAGAAATGCTTAATAAAGTGTAACAAAATAGTGCAAAGTGTGAAAATTTAAACAAAGAGAAGCCTAAGAACTATTTTCTGCCGGTTTATTGCCAAGAAGTTAAAAAAAAAAAAAGTTATCGAACGTTTCATCAAAGGCATTTTCATTTATTTATATCATCAATATACTGTCTGTTGTGATATGTATTAATATTGTTTTCTCTCCCAACCCTAGCGGTTGCTGTTAGGCAATATTTCATATTTCTTCTTCAAGATGACCCCAATAAAACATAGTGCAAGGTGTCCAAACTTTTTGACTTGGGGGCCCGGATTGGGCTAAAAGCCGACTGCATTTAAAGTATATATATATATATATATATATATATATATATATATATATATATATATATATATATATTAGCAGGGAGCAGGAAGGGAGAGAGGGTACAGACTTGACTGTGAGAGAAAGCTTTTGTTACAAACAGATGATCAATAAATCCCTGTTAAAACCTGCACGCTTGGATCCTGTGCCGTGTCTGACAGTGGGACTGCGAGGACGCAACGTCCATATATATATATATATATATATATATATATATATATATATATATATATATATATATATGTATGTATGTATATATGTATATATATGTATGTATATATGTATGTATATATGTATATATATGTATGTATATATGTATATATATATGTATGTGTATATGTGTATATATATGTATGTATATATGTGTATATATATGTATGTATATATGTATATATATATATGTATGTATATATGTATATATATATGTATGTATGTATGTATATATATATGTATATATATATCCATCCATCCATCCATCATCTTCCGCTTATCCGAGGTCGGGTCGCGGGGGCAGCAGCCTAAGCAGGGAAGCCCAGACTTCCCTATCTCCAGCCACTTCGTCTAGGTCTTCCCGGGGGATCCCGAGGCGTTCCCAGGCCAGCCGGGAGACATAGTCTTTCCAACGTGTCCTGGGTCTTCCCCGTGGCCTCCTACCAGCTGGACGTGCCCTAAACACATCCCTAGGGAGGCGTTCGGGTGGCATCCTGACCAGATGCCCGAACCACCTCATCTGGCTCCTCTCGATGTGGAGGAGCAGCGGCTTTACGTTGAGCTCCTCCCGGATGGCAGAGCTTCTCACCCTATCTCTAAGGGAGAGCCCCGCCACCCGGCGGAGGAAACTCATTTCGGCCGCTTGTACCCGTGATCTTATCCTTTCGGTCATGACCCAAAGCTCATGACCATAGGTGAGGATGGGAATGTAGATCGACCGGTAAATTGAGAGCTTTGCCTTCCGGCTCAGCTCCTTCTTCACCACAACGGATCGATACAACGTCCGCATTACTGAAGACGCCGCACCGATCCGCCTGTCGATCTCACGATCCACTCTTCCCCCACTCGTGAACAAGACTCCTAGGTACTTGAACTCCTCCACTTGGGGCAGGGTCTCCTCCCCAACCCGGAGATGGCACTCCACCCTTTTCCGGGCGAGAACCATGGACTCGGACTTGGAGGTGCTGATTCTCATTCCGGTCGCTTCACACTCGGCTGCGAACCGATCCAGTGAGAGCTGAAGATCCCGGCCAGATGAAGCCATCAGGACTACATCATCCGCAAAAAGCAGAGACCTAATCCCGTGGCCACCAAACCGGAACCCCTCAACGCCTTGGCTGCGCCTAGAAATTCTGTCCATAAAAGTTATGAACAGAATCGGTGACAAAGGACAGCCTTGGCGGAGTCCAACCTTCACTGGAAACGTGTCCGACTTACTGCCAGCAATGCGGACCAAGCTCTGACACTGATCATACAGGGAGCGGACTGCCACAATAAGACATTCCGATACCCCATACTCTCTGAGCACTCCCCACAGGACTTCCCGAGGGACACGGTCGAATGCCTTCTCCAAGTCCACAAAGCACATGTAGACTGGTTGGGCAAACTCCCATGCACCCTCAAGAACCCTGCCGAGAGTATAGAGCTGGTCCACAGTTCCACGACCAGGACGAAAACCACACTGTTCCTCCTGAATCCGAGGTTCGACTATCCGGCGAAGCCTCCTCTCCAGTACACCTGAATAAACCTTACCGGGAAGGCTGAGGAGTGTGATCCCACGATAGTTGGAACACACCCTCCGGTCCCCCTTCTTAAAGAGAGGGACCACCACCCCGGTCTGCCAATCCAGAGGTACCGCCCCCGATGTCCACGCGATGCTGCAGAGTCTTGTCAACCAAGACAGCCCCACAGCATCCAGAGCCTTAAGGAACTCCGGGCGGATCTCATCCACCCCCGGGGCCTTGCCGCCGAGGAGCTTTTTAACTACCTCAGCGACCTCAGCCCCAGAAATAGGAGAGTCCACTACAGATTCCCCAGGCACCGCTTCCTCAAAGAAAGACGTGTTGGTGGGATTGAGGAGGTCTTCGAAGTATTCCCTCCACCGATCCACAACATCCGCAGTCGAAGTCAGCAGAACACCATCCGCACCATACACGGTGTTGATAGTGCACTGCTTCCCCTTCCTGAGGCGCCGTATGGTGGTCCAGAATCGCTTCGAAGCCGTCCGGAAGTCGTTTTCCATGGCTTCCCCGAACTCTTCCCATGTCCGAGTTTTTGCCTCCGCGACCGCTAAAGCTGCACACCGCTTGGCCCGTCGGTACCCGTCCACTGCCTCCGGAGTCCTATGAGCCAAAAGAACCCGATAGGACTCCTTCTTCAGCTTGACGGCATCCCTCACTGCTGGTGTCCACCAACGGGTTCTGGGATTACCGCCACGACAGGCACCAACAACCTTGCGGCCACAGCTCCAATCAGCCGCCTCGACAATAGAGGTTCGGAACATGGTCCACTCGGACTCAATGTCCCGCACCTCCCTCGTGACATGTTCAAAGTTCTCCCGGAGGTGTGAATTGAAACTCTCTCTGACAGGAGACTCTGCCAGACGTTCCCAGCAGACCCTCACAATGCGCTTGGGCCTGCCAGGTCTGTCCGGCATCCTCCCCCACCATCGCAGCCAACTCACCACCAGGTGGTGATCGGTAGAAAGCTCCGCCCCTCTCTTCACCCGAGTGTCCAAAACATAAGGCCGCAAATCCGATGACACAACTACAAAGTCGATCATGGAACTGCGGCCTAGGGTGTCCTGGTGCCAAGTGCACATATGGACACCCTTATGTTTGAACATGGTGTTTGTTATCGACAAACTGTGACGAGCACAAAAGTCCAATAACAAAACACCACTCGGGTTTAGATCCGGGCGACCATTCTTCCCAATCACGCCTCTCCAGGTTTCACTGTCGTTGCCAACATGAGCGTTGAAGTCTCCCAGTAGGACAAGGGAATCACCCGGAGGAGCACTTTCCAATACTCCCTCGAGTGTTCCCAAAAAGGGTGGGTATTCTGAACTGCTGTTTGGTGCGTAAGCACAAACAACAGTCAGGACCCGTCCCCCCACCCGAAGGCGAAGGGAAGCTACCCTCTCGTCCACTGGGTTGAACTCAAACGTACAGGCTTTGAGCCAGGGGGCAACCAGAATTGCCACCCAAGCCCGTCGCCTCTCACTGCCGGCAACGCCAGAGTGGAAGAGGGTCCAGTCCCTCTCGAGAGAACTGGTTCCAGAGCCCTTGCTGTGCGTCGAGGTGAGTCCGACTATATCCAGCCGGAACTTCTCTACCACGCGCACTAGCTAAGGCTCCTTCCCCCCCAGTGAGGTGACGTTCCACGTCCCAAGAGCTAGCTTCTGTAGCCGAGGATCGGACCGCCAAGTGCCCTGCCTTCGGCTGCCGCCCAGCTCACAATGCACCCGACCTCTATGGCCCCTCCTATGAGTGGTGAGCCCATTGGAGGGATGACCCACGTTGCCTCTTCGGGCTGTGCCCGGCCGGGCCCCATGGAAACAGGCCCGACCACCAGGCGCTCGCCATCGTGCCCCAACTCCGGGCCTGGCTCCAGAGCGGGGCCCCGGTGACCCACGTCCGGGCGAGGGAAATCTGGGTTCATTTCGTTGTAATTCCATAGAAGTCTTTGAGCTGCTCTTTGTCTGATCACTCACCTAGGACCTGTTTGTCTTGGGAGACCCTACCAGGGGGCATGAAAACCCCCAGACAATATGTGTATGCATATATATATATATATATAAATATATGTATATATATATGTATATATATATATATATGTGTATGCATATATATATATATATATATAAATATGTGTATATATATATGTATATATATATATATATGTGTATATATATATGTGTGTGTGTATATATATATATATGTATATATATATATATATGTGTGTGTATATATATATATATATATGTAAATATATATATATATATATATATATATATATATATATATATATATATATATAAACCATCCCAAGCGGAGGCGGATCAGCAGCGCAGGGATGTCCCAAGCCGATACACAGGCAAGCGGTCCATCCTGGGTCCCGACTCTGGGCAGCCAGTACGTCATCCATGGCCATCGGACCGGACCCCCTCCACAAGGGAGAGTGGGACATAGGAGTAAAAGAAAAGAAATGGCAGATCAACTGGTGTAAAAAGGGAGTCTATTTAAAGGCTAGATTATACAAATGAGTTTTAAGGTGAGATTTAAATGCTTTTACTGAGGTGGCATCTCGAACTGTTACCGGGAGGGCATTCCAGAGTACTGGAGCCCGAATGGAAAACGCTCTATAGCCCGCAGACTTTTTTTGGGTTTTGGGAATCACTAATAAGCCGGAGTCCTTTGAACGCAGATTTCTTGCTGGGAATTATGGTACAATACAATCGGCAAGATAGGCTGGAGCTAGACCGTGTAGTATTTTCTACGTAAGTAGTAAAACGTTAAAGTCACATCTTAAGTGCACAGGAAGCCAGTGCAGGTGAGCCAGTATAGGCATAATGTGATCAAACTTTCTTGTTCTTGTCAAAAGTCTTGCAGCCGCATTTTGTACCAACTGTAATCTTTTAATGCTGGACATGGGGAGTCCCGAAAATAATACGTTACAGTAATCGAGGCGAGACGTAACAGAAGCATGGATAATGATCTCAGCGTCTTTAGTGGACAGAATGGAGCGTATTTTAGCGATATTACGGAGATGAAAGAAGGCCGTTTTAGTAACGCTTTTAATGTGTGCCTCAAAGGAGAGAGTTGGGTCGAAGATAATACCCAGATTCTTTACAGAGTCACCTTGTTTAATTGTTTGGTTGTCAAATGTTAAAGTTGTATTATTAAATAGAGGTCGGTGTCTAGCAGGACCGATAATCAGCATTTCCGTTTTTTTGGCGTTGATTTGCAAAAAGTTAGCGGACATCCGTTGTTTAATTTCATTAAGACACGCCTCTAGCTGACCACAATCCGGCGTGTTGGTCAGCTTTAGAGGCATGTAGAGTTGGGTGTCATCAGCATAACAGTGAACGCTAACATCATATTTGCGTATGATGTCACCTAGCGGCAGCATGTATATGCTGAAGAGTGCAGGGCCAAGGACCGAACCCTGGGGAACTCCACACGTTACCTTAACGTAGTCCGAGGTCACATTGTTATGGGAGACGCACTGCACCCTATCAGTAAGATAAGAGTTAAACCAAGACAAGGCTAAGTCTGACATACCATTTCGTGTTTTGATACGTTCTAATAAAATATTATGACCGACTGTATCGAAAGCAGCGCTAAGATCGAGGAGCAGCAATATAGATGACGCATCACAGTCCATCGTTAGCAATAGATCATTAGTAATATTTGCGAGGGCTGTCTACGTAGAGTGATTTGCCCTGAAACCGGATTGAAAGGTTTCACATAGATTGTTAAACGCTAAGTGTTCATTTAGCTCCTCTGCAACAATTTTTTTCGAGGATTTTCGAAATAAAGGGAAGGTGAGACACTGGTCGGTAGTTTCCCATGAGGTCAGGATCGAGGTTAAGTCTTTTAAGGAGAGGATGAATAACCGCCTTTTTTAATGCTAGGGGAACAGTGCCAGAGGAAAGTGACAAGTTTATAATATTTAGCACTGATGGACCTAATAATACAAAGAGCTCTTTGATAAGTTTCCCAGGAAGAGGGTCAAGTAAACATGTTGTTTGTTTTATTCCATTTACGCGTTGTAACAATTCCTCTAATGTTATTTCCTCAAAACAAGAGAAACTATTTTGGAGGGCAGTATCCGCCGTATATACAATCATATCTGTATTAATAGAACCCAGTTGTAGCTGGGACGCATTGTCTTTAATCGCCTTTCTAATTACTTCAATTTTCTTATGAAAGAATTGCATAAAGTCATCTGCTGAGTGGGTGGAGCTACTGGAAGGGGTCCTTTGTTGGGTTAGCGATGCTACCGTGTTAAACAAAAATTTAGGATAATTTTTATTAAGGTGGATGAGATTTGAGTAATATTTAGCTTAAGCTAAGGTAAGCATGCGTTTATCAGTTGTTAAACTACCTGCTTGGTGGTGCACCTCAAGTTTAGTCGTGCGCCATTTGCCATTTCTACATAATAATTTCTGAGCTTTAGTTTCTTCTGTAAACCATGGGGTACGCTTTTTAGGATTCTTTTTTAACCTTAGCGGTGCTATGTTATCAATGGTTACGCGCAGGGCTTCGTTAAAGTTGTTAGTTAGGTTATCAGTAGAGCCCACATACTTTGTGAATATATATATATGTATATATGTATATATATATATATATATATATATATATATATATATATATATATATATATATATATATATATATATATATATATATATATATATATGTGTGTGTGTGTGTGTGTGTATATATATATATATCTATGTAAATTTATATATATCTATCTATGTAAATGTGTATATATGTATATGTGTATATATTAGGGGTGTAACGGTACGTGTATTTGTATTGAACCGTTTCGGTACAGAGGTTTCGGTTCGGTTCGGAGCTGTACCGAACGAGTTGACATGCTAGCAGCTAGCAGGTTAGGACAACATGTATAAGCCACAGCTGGAAGACGTTCCTGCCTCGTTAAAGATTTCCCGTTTGGGAACACTTTGGCTGCGCGATACAACAATGGAGGACGGAGGTTTGCTAAGATTGTTCAGCAGCTGCTTCTGACAACACGTCAAACATGTGTTGCACCTTTCCTGCTTCCAGCTCCCATAATGTCTCACTTGGGCGCACAACCCTTCACTCTAGCCGGCAGTTGGTCTCCACAGCTCCGCACTCCAGGGCAAAAGAGTCCGGCAATTAATTGCAAATCGTGGCTTTATTGCAGTCTTGCACACAGCCAATCCAACAAAACACCAGGCACTCCCCGCACTCACGCTACGCTCCCTCACCAGGCTCACTTCCCCACTATGACGTCACATGCTGTCCCATATTAAATGGCCACACACACACACACACACACACACACGCTACTCTCATTATACAGTGGTTTTCAACCTTTTTTAAGTGATGTACCCCCTGTGAACATTTGTTTAATTCAAGTACCCCCTAATCAGAGCAAATCATTTTTGGTTGAAAAAAAAGAGATAAAGAAGTAAAATACATTTAATCAGTTTCTGATTTATTAAATTGTATAACAGTGCAAAATGTTGCTCATTTGTAGTTGTCTTTCTTGAACTATTTGGAAAGAAAGATATAAAAATAACTAAAAACTTGTTGAAAAATAAACAAGTGATTCAATTAGAAAGAGTTCTACACATAGAAGTAATCTTCCACTTAAAGTGCCCTCTTTGGGGATTGTAATGGAGATCCATCTGGATTCATGAACTTAATTCTAAACATTTCTTCACAAAAAAAGAAATCTTTAACATCAATATTTATGTAAAATGTCTACAAAAACGGCGGGCGGTGTTGATGAACGTGGACCCCGACTTAAACAAGGTGAAAAACTTATTAGGGTGTTAGCATTCAGTGGTCAATTGTACGTAATATGTACTGTACTGTGCAATCTACTAATAAAAGTTTCAATCAATCAATCAAAAAAAGCACTTTATATGTAGAAACTAGGGGTGGGCAAATTAATGCGTTAATTACGAGTTAACTCATCAATCCATTAACGCCGACAATTATTTTAACGTGTATGTTGTTTACATGCTTTTATTTTGTTAACGCCTTTTCTTAACAAGATGACGACGCTCGGACGGGCTTTGGCGTCAATGGGCTCTTGGTAAAGATGGAACATTTGGCAAAAATACCGGACAATTCTGCAAATTTCATGGCTGGCTTACAGCGTGGTCACTCCGGGATCACTTACGACTTCCAGACAATTCTGGATGTGGATAGATCGGGCCGTTTTGGACTGAATGACGCGTGCTTGCTAGACCGGCTAGCTAGCATGGGAATACTTTGCCGGCTACATCCAGCGGCCTGTGAAGCAGCGGAGTATATGTGTTGTCTTTCTATTTATGAATAATGCAGACGAGGCGTGTTGGCTGAGTTCTTAACGTTTACTTTCAGAGCGTGCATATCACAACATACAAGATGCCGTCATGGCGACACAACCTATACCGGGCTACCGCGCATGCTCGTCACTTCTGTTGCATGCTGGGTAGGGTAGTTCTTTAATTCCCTGGCTCATAACATCATAGTATAGTACCATGTATATGATGCGTTCAGTTTATCAAAGCACCAGGCAAACAATCGGAAAATTCCCGTTATATCAATTCCTAGATATGGTCGTAATTATTTTGAGTGCACTACGCATAATAAACACAACATTATTTATATTGCTACTACGGATAATTTGATAAAAAAAATTCCCTAAAACAGCCCACTACCTATAATATAGGTTTTTTAAACATAAGATCCCTGATAAAAAAAAAAAGTTTCTGCTGTTACCTCAGAAATTGCCTGTTCGGATGTTATGATTGTGGCTCAGAGATTTGTATGTAGATTATATTTACTTTCCATAACAAACAGGATAACTTAAATACCTTGGCAGTGGCTATAAGCTTGTATTTGCATTTTTTGAGTTGCGCCCGCCGCGACCCCAAAAGGGAATAAGCGGTAGGAAATGGATGGATGGAGTTGATTTTCATAAAATATACTATTTAACTGCTACTGTTTAACAAGTACTGATTTAAATTGTGTTTGCACAACAAATGTTTTTGCGCTTTTGTTCATAAGGGAAAATATTCCAATAAAGGTGCACTACACACTACTTTTGAATTCTTTATTGGGCTTTGCATATACAATGCAGTTAATCACGATTCATCGGAGAAATAGTGCGATTAACTTCGATTAAATTTTTTAATCATTGCCCAGCCCTAGTAGAAACGTTTTGTTAAGAAACCATTCTGAGCCTTATCTTATTTTTTATTTTTTATATTTGTTATACATGTATTAACCCTGGCAATGGACCCTGTGTGTAAATGTATGTTATGCCATTGTTTACAAATTTGGTAAATAAATAACCAAAACATTTATATTTTGTTATCTACTGTACCGAAAATTAACCGAACCGTGACCTCTGAACAGAGGTATGTACCGAACCGAAATTTTTGTGTACCGTTACACCCCTAGTATATATATATATGTATATGTGTGTGTATATATATATATATATATATATATATATATATATATATATATATATATATATATATGTGTATATATATATGTATATATATATATTTATATGTATATATATATATATTTATATGTATATTATTTATATGTATATATACATATATTTATATGTTTATTATATATATATATATATATATATTGTATATATATATATATATATATATATAAAGGGACAAGGGGTAGGAAATGGATGGATGAAAATATAATTAATATAATTGGATATTAAGATAATGTGAAAGTTCGACTTCTATCTTGTTTGCTTCCGCGACAACCTCCTTTAAAGTTGTGTAATCAATCAGAAATATCAAGCAGCTAAAATGTGCCAAACATGGGTTAGTGTGGAGAGTGTTTTGCATTTTTCCCCATATGTAAAGAATTTAAATGGGTGTAATTTTGTATTATTTTTTTAATGGTCTTTTCACGTTTTTTTTTATAATGTCCACAAAGTGAGCAGGTTGTGTTATGTGTGACCATGTCTGTTGATATGTTGTGTTCTTTTGAGTTATTTTTATTTGATTAGTTTTTGTAATTACAAACCCCGTTTCCATATTAGTTGGGGAATTGTGTTGGATGTAAATATAAACGGAATATTATAATTTGCAAATAATTTTTAACCCATATTCAGTTGAATATTCTACAAAGACAAGATACTTGATAAGATACTTTTTTTTTGTGCAAATAATCATTAACTTTAGAATTTGATGCCAGCAACACGTGACAAAGAAGTTGGGAAAGGTGGCAATAAATACTGACAAAGTTGAGAATTGCTTATCAAACACTTATTTGGAACATCCCACAGGTGTGTAGGCTTATTGGGAACAGTTGGGTGCCATGATTGGGTATAAAAGCAGCTTCCATGAAATGCTGAGTAATTCACAAACAAGGATGGAGCGAGGGTCACCAATTTGTAAGCAATTTGTCGAACAGTTTTGGAACAACATTTCTCAACGAGCTATTGCAAGGAATTTAGGGATTTTACCATCTACGGTCCGGTAAATCATCAAGAGGTTCAGAAAATCTGGAGAAATTACTGCACGTAAGCGATGATATTACAGACCTTTGATCACTCAGGTTGTACTGCATCAAAAACCGACATCAGTGTGTAAAGGATATCACCACATGGGCTCAGGAACACTTCATAAAACCACTTTTAGTAACTACAGTTGGTTGCTACATCTGTAAGTGCAGGTGAAACTCTGCTATGCGAAGCAAATCCCATTTATCAACAACACCAAGGAACGCCGCTGGCTTCGCAGGGCCCGAGCTCATCTAAGATGTACTGATGCAAAGTGGAAAAGTGTTCTGTGGTCTGACGAGTCCACATTTCAAATTATATTTGGAAAATGTGGACGTGGTGTCCTTTGGAACAAAGAGGAAAATAACCATCCGGATTGTTATAGGCGCAAAGTTCAAAAGCCAGCATCTGTGATGGTATGGGGCTGCATTAGTGCCCAAGGCATGGGTAACTTACATATCTGTGAAGGCACCATTAATGCTGAATGGTCCATACAGGTTTTGGAGCAACATATGTTGTCATCCAAGCAACGTTATCATGGACGCCCCTGCTTATTTCAGCGAGACAATACCAAGCCACGTGTTACAACAGCGTGGCTTCGTAGTAAAAGAGTGCGGGTACTTTCCTGGCCTGCCTGCAGTCCAGACCTGTCTCTCATCGAAAATGTGTGGCACATTATGAAGCGTAAAATAAGACAGCGGATACCTCGGACTGTTGAACGACTGAAGCTCTACATAAAACAAGAATGAGAAAGAATTCCACTTTCAAATCTTCAACAATTAGTTTCCTCAGTTCCCAAACGTTTATTGAGTGTTGTTAAAAGAAAAGGTGATATAACACAGTGGTGAACATGCCCTTTCCCAACTACTTTGGCACATGTTGCAGCCATGAAATTCTATGTCTAATTATTATTTGCAAAAAAAAAATAAAGTTTATGAGTTTGAACATCAAATATCTTGTCTTTGTAGTGCATTCAACTGAATATGGGTTGAAAAGGATTTGCAAATCATTGTATTCTGTTTGTATTTACATCTAACACAATTTCCCCCCTCATATGGAAACAGGGTTTGTATTATTATTTTTTGCACCATGACTCGGGAAGGTTGTTTGTATTGGATCATACAAATAAATGCTTTGCCTATTTCTATTCAGAACATAATTAAAGGTCATTGACCTGAGCAACTCACTTTGTCCACTGGCTGTCAACGCTTTTTTTAAAAATTGATCTCAACTCTGTACACTGCTGCTGGAATTTTAATTTTAATTTTCCTGAAGGAACTCTCCTGAAGGAATCAATAAAGTACTATCTATCTATCTATCTATCTATCTATATATTTATATATCTATCTATCTATCTATCTATCTATCTATCTATCTATCTATCTATCTATCTATCTATCTATCTATCTATCTATCTATCTATCTATCTATCTCTCTCTCTCTCTCTCTCTCTCTCTCTCTCTATCTATCTATCTATCTATCTATCTATCTATCTATCTATCTATCTATCTATCTATCTATCCATCCATCCATCCATCCATCCATCCATCCATCCATCCATCCATCCATCCATCCATCCATCCATCCATCCATCCATCCATCCATCCATCCATCCATCCATCCATCCATCCATCCATCCATCCATCCATCCATCCATCCATCCATCCATCCATCCATCCATCCATCCATCCATCCATCCATCCATCCATCCATCCATCCATCCATCCATCCATCCATCCATCCATCCATCCATCCATCCATCCATCCATCCATCTATAATAGCACCATTAAAACTTGACTTTTAAAATGATCGCAATCTCCTTGTGTGTACGATTCCTTAATAAACTCATGAAAATAAGACGTCGGCAGCCCCCTGATCTACTGTCCTAATGCCTACTGCAGAGTCGAGTAGAAGCCTTCCCCAATGTTGCAGAAACAGTGTAATTCACCAAACACAATCACATTGACCGAGGCGCTAAGCTAATGCAATTTCCTTCCAGACTCGCTACGTTCAATATCAAATGACCTTGAATGTGCTTGCCCGTTTGTCTGCAGAACGTAACAA
Source organism: Nerophis ophidion (assembly GCF_033978795.1). NCBI lineage: Eukaryota > Metazoa > Chordata > Actinopteri > Syngnathiformes > Syngnathidae > Nerophis > Nerophis ophidion. The sequence goes on from NC_084617.1 coordinate 39,766,732, forward strand.
CGAGCAGCTGCCAGCATGAAAAACAAGGTCATGTGTGCGCAGGCCGGAAGAAATTTGCCTGAGGAAAGTAACATGTTTAGATCGCCCATATGGACGGAGCCAGTGAGATTCAGCAAGTGGTTAAGAATGCACAGGTCTGCATAATCCAATGGAGGTAGAAATGTTGCATGAATCTGGTATTTCTTTGCCCACTGCAAGCTACAGGATTACGTCCTTAATTGTCATTTAGCAGTAAGCTTTGTACCATTTCAATAGGACCTAAGAGCTGTAATACTTTGTGGTGAATTATTAACTCATTTTGGTAACCGTTTAGTGACAGTTCCTTGTCGGTGATCCCTATGTAGACATTTTCAGCCTATTTAGAAACTTGCCGGCAAACCCTGAGCTCCCTTTATAGCGGCCTGGACCACAGGAGGCTAATTTAAGTAAGGAATTAAATACAGTTGTGCATCACTCTTGATGCCACATAATTATCCAGTACAAATTAGCATGTTATGTGATTGTTGTGTTCCAATAGGGGATAAGGACTATAGTATGCGTGGCGCAGTGGGAGAGTGGCCGCGCGTAACCCGAGGGTCCCTGGTTCAATCCCCACCTGGTACCAACCTCGTCACGTCCGTTGTGTCTTGAGCAAGACACTTTACCCTTGCTCCTGATGGGTGCTGGTTAGCGCCTTGCATGTCAGCTCCCTCCATCATTGTGTACATGTGTGAGTGAATGGGTAAATGTGGAAGTAGTATCAAAGCGCTTTGAGTACCTTGAAGGTAGAAAAGCGCTATACAAGTACAACCCATTTACCATTTATTCATTTACAGATGGTGTTTGGCTCGAGGGTAACTGACTGCCCCCTTGCTATGCTGAGGTAATCATTTCTTTACATGGAAGTCTGCCTGTGAACAGTTGGCATAACCATTGAAGGCAATGGTGCATGGGCCTTCTGATCTAGAAAGAATATGTTTCTAATTATACATTAGAACCAGTTGGCTGTTATGTCTGCTCAGGTGAACAGCATCCATGTCTTTGTTATGCTGAATAAGGATGGCCGTAAAAATCAGTTAGCCAATCACTCGTTAGGAATTCTGCTAATTGTGTGAAATTAATGACATCTTGAAGCAATTGAGGGCACTACTTAGCCAGTTAATGTTCTGAAGAAAAGCAACATGACTCCTTCTAGGGTTGTACATTATACCGGTACTAGTATAGTATGGCGGTACTAATGAATCAAAAACGGTACGTCGTGACATTGATGGTTTTACGAACAGAGAAGTATGTTCGGCAGCGCACAATCACAAAGTACTTCCAAGCAGACAGTGTGTAGACAGAATAGGGAGAACAGACGCATTTTGGCCAAAAACGAACGATTAAGGTGAGCGGCTAACGTCCATCTACAATCAACATTGTTTTAGCTATTTCTAAATCACTAATCCTCGCCTCCATGGCGACAAAGCAAATTTCTTGCAAGTATCATCCCTGCAGGACGAGCAATAGCTAAACATGCTTCACCACACACCCTAGGAGGATACAATAGCTCACCGGCTTCACAATGTAAACAAATGCCATGGGTGGATCTACACCTGATATCCACTGTAATGATACCAAGTAGCAGAGCATATCTAGTCGATACTAATATGATTACATCAATATTTGTTGTTGTCACAAAAATTTTGTCTTTTAAAAAAATACACATATATATTATATTCATAATCTCAGAAAATACGTCCTGGACACACATGAACTTAAATTATGACCAATGTATGACCCTTGGTATCGGATCGATGCCTAAATTTGTGCTATCATCCAAAACTAAAGTAAAGTATCCAACAGAAGAACAAGTGATTATTACATATTAACAGAAGTGTGATAGGCACCAGCGCCCCCCGCGATCCCAAAGGGAATAAGCGGTAGAAAATGGATGGATGGATGGATAGATAGAACGTGTTACAACAGAAAATATGCAGATATTAACAGTAAATGAACAAATGGATTATTAATAAATTTTTGCATGTTGTCCTTCATAATTGTGACAAAATAATGAAATGAGAAATGACACAATATGTTACTGCATACGTTGGCAGACTAATTAGGAGCCTTTGTTTTCTTACTTACTATTAAACGACACGTTGTCTAGTATGTTCACTATTTTATTTAAGGACAAAATTGCAATAAGAAACATATGTTTAATGTACCATAAGATTTTTTGTTAAAATAAAGCCAATTTTTGTGGTCCCCCTTATTTATAAAAGTAACTAATGTTGATTTTGGTACCGGTAACTTTACCAAAACATTGGTATTGAGACAACCCTAACTCCTACTATGGCAAGTTGCGCAATATCCATGTAAAGCTCCACGACTGTTGCATTATGGAAACAGGAGTCCAGAACATTTACAGAGAGTTTCTCCCAATATAACAATTTTAAATGTATGGTTTATGGTTAAAGTTTATTTCAAACATGCATGCAGTTACAACATGATGCGTCACTTTTCAACATGTTCGAAAAGGAGTAAGAAGAAGCAGCGCTTATTTATTCCTACCCCTTTTCCATTTCATAGCGATTAGTAACACATTCGTTTCACTTCCTCTCCTCCACATGTACACATATTTACTCTATAAATAATAAAGAATACAGTTCTCCAAGGGGAAAAAAATAAAAAATTGTAATTTAGGTGAATAAGATCATCTATTTTTCAATAAGTTTCAAAATGTTAATCAGTTATTTTTCTTTGTACTTTATTTAACAGAGTTTGGACAGTCTCTTAAATTGGATCATATGTTTTAACCTTTTTGCTTAATCCATTCCATAATTTGATTCCACATACTGACATGTTAAAGGTTTTAAGTGTTGTACGTGTACACAAATGTTTCAATTTCCTCTGAGGTTGTATTTAGAAGAATTGTTGTACGTTATTTGGTAGCAGGTTATATATAATTTGCTTTGTACATAATTTTAGCTCTTTGCTAATGCACTAAATCGTTGAGTTTCAATATTTTAGATTCAATAAATAAAAGTTTTGTATGTTTTCTATATCCAAAATTATGTATTATTTTAACTGACCTTTTTTGTAACACAGTTGGTGAATAATGAGTGTACTTTTGTAGTTATTTATAGCGAGCAGTAGAAAATCTAAAGTACATTTTTTCTTCCAATACATATTTTGCTTTATTCATTATTGACATATGTCTTGCCACATTACGATGTATATTTTTATATAAACATTTCCGTTTACATTATCTTTTATTCCACCCAAACATTTGATTTATTTTACCCTTTCAATATCTACTCTGTCTGTTTGTATTTGTTTGATTTTCTTTTGTACAGTTAATGATTAGCATTATTTTAGTTTTACTAAGATTCAAATTTTATTTTTATTCATGCTTTATTTAACCAGGTAAAATCCCATTGAGATCAAATATCTCTTTTCCAAGGGAGACCTGGCCAAGAGGGCAGCAGCAAGGTTACATCAAACAAACACATAAAATATCAAATTAAAAACATTAAGACTTGCTCACATAACACATGTGCATACAGACAAGGTGATATCCTTTATACACTGATGTCCCTTTTTGATGCAGTACTGCCTGCGTATCATTGCGTACGTGCAGTGATTTCTCCAGATTTTCTGAACCTTTTGATGATATTACGGACCGTAAATGGTGAAATCCCTAAATTGTTTGCAATAGTTCATTGAGAAATGTTGTTCTTAAACTGTTGGACAATTTACTCACGCGTTTGTTCACAAAGTGGTGACCTTCCCCCATCCTTGTTTGTGAATGAAGTTTTTCATGTAAGCTGCTTTTATATACAATCATGGCACCCACCTCTTCCTAATTAGCCTGTTCACCCGTGGGATGTTCCAAATAAGTGTTTGATGAGCATTCCTCAACTTTGTCAGTCTTTTTTGCCACTTGTGTCAGCTTTTTTGAAACATTTTGTAGGCATCAAATTCCAAATGAGCTAATATTTGCAAAAAATAACATAGTTTTCCAGTTCGAACATTAAGTATCTTGTCTATGCAGTCTATTCAAATGTAAATAGGTTGAAAAGGATTTGCAAATCATTGTATTGTGTCAACTTAACTGATTTTGGGTGTTTTACTTTTGTGGTCTGTAACCTATTGCCTATAACCCAGCCTATCTCCTACTCAGTGGCCTAGTGGTTACAGTGTCCGCCCTGATATCGGTAGGTTGTGAGTTAAAATTCCGGCCGAGTCATACCAAAGACTATAAAAATGGGCCCATTACCTCCCTGCAAGGCACTCAGCATCATGGGTTGGAATTGGGGTTTAAATCACCAAAAATGGTTCCCGGGCGCGGCACCGCTGCTGCCCACTGCTCCCCTCACCTCCCAGGGGGTGAACAAGGGTGATGGGTCAAATGCAGAGGACAAATTTCACCACAATGTGACAATCATTGCTACTTTAACTTAACTTTAACTATAATTTTGGTTGGTTGAAAGACATTGTGGCCAGATGTGGGATGATGCTGTCACACAGAAAGTCAAAGTTCTTCCATTCCACTAATGTGTCTCTCCTTTTTCCCCTACAGGTGACCTATCTGGAGTTAAACTATGGAAAGCTCTCTGCACCCACCATTACTAGTCTCCAATCTTTGGACACAACCCCAAAAGCTTAGTTAGCGGCTGTGCTCCTCCCCTCTAGTTCTTTCCGACCAGGGGACAAAGAAAAGGAGTGTGCCTATCTAAGTCCTCCACACACGTGCAATTAATATAAAAAAAAAAAGTTTTTTGTTCCTGTGTGCGGAGTGAAACCATATCAACATGGATCTGGATTCATACTTGTGGATGGTCATTTTTGGCTTCATCATAGCCTTCATTTTGGCCTTTTCCGTGGGCGCCAATGACGTGGCGAACTCCTTCGGGACAGCGGTGGGGTCCGGCGTGGTAACGCTGAAGCAGGCCTGCATTCTCGCCTCCATATTCGAGACGCTGGGCTCTATGCTGCTGGGGGCCAAAGTGGGTGAGACCATCCGCAAAGGCATCATTGATGTCAATCTGTACAACGAGACGGTGCCTGTGCTCATGGCAGGAGAGGTCAGCGCTATGATCGGTAAGTTACGTCAGGTGCACCATGGATCCTTTCAGTACTCGGGCCAGACATTATTAGGCTGCGGTCTGCTGGATATTGAGACGTTTATATTGAGACGTTTCTGTCAGAGTACCACAACCAATCTTATTTAGTCATTCAGGGATTATATCGCTGCACTGTATCTCACAATTGCCTGAATAGGATAGGAGGTTGGGTTGTACGGTATACCGGTACTAGTATAGTATCGAGACTAATTAATCAAAAACGATCCTATACTCTGTTTGAAAACTACCCGGGCATAATGGCGTGTCGTCACATCGTGACATTGCTGGTTTTACGAGCAGAAGAGCATGTTCGGCAGCGCACGATCATGGAGTACTTACAAGCAGACCGAGTGTGTAGACAGAAAAGGGAGAACGGGCGCATTTTGGTATAAAAACTAAAGATAAAGGTGAAACTATAACATTGAAACACCCTCAGGAAGACGTGCTTTAAGACATGGCTAGTTAGCTAGCAGTTAACATCCATCCGCAGTCAGCAGTGTTTTAGCTACTTCTAAATCACTAATCCTGGCCTCCATGGCAACAAATAAACTATGTTTCTTACAAGTATGCAGGACGAGGAATAGCTAAACATTCTTCACTACACACCCTAGGACAGGGGTCGGCAACCCGCGGCTCCGGAGCCGCATGCGGCTGTTTGGCCACTCTGATGTGGCTCAGCTGCATAATTGCCGACCCCCCGATTGTTACGGGGGGATTCCGGATTTCGGTGCCTCTCCCGGACATCACCCGGGGTCAACATTCTCCGATTTTCACTCGGACTACAATATTGAGGGCCTGCCGGGATGGATTTACTTCTAATGGATTTACTTTTAACGTCCTCTACAACATGTCATCGCGCCCGCCTTTACGCCATGCTATGCTATGCTATCTGCGTGCCGGCCAGAAGCATGAAGAAGCAGGCTATATTATACACCCCCGCGCCCTCAACCCCGCCCACCTCAATTGACGCACGGAGGGTGTGGGGCTGTAGCAGGGTTTGGTGCTAGCGGGGGTGTATAAAATAGTCTGGAAGAGTCAATGATGCACGAGATTCTGGGTAATTGTTATGTTGCGTTTATAATGTGTTACTGTGAGGATGTTCTCCCGAAATGTGTTTGTCATTCTTGTTTGGTGTGGGTAAGCAGTGTGGCGCATATTAGTAATAGTGTTAAAGTTGTTTATATCACAACCGTCAGTGTAACCTGTATCACCCAGTATGCCTTGCAGTCTCGTACGTGTATATGCGGAAGCCACATACAACATGATACTGGACTGGCATGCTGTTTGTATATGTTGTAGAAGGCGTCAAAGGCAATGTCTTTATAGCACGCCCTTATTATTGTTATCTGGGTGACCGCCGGCAGTTATTCGCGAGAATGGTTGCGGCTCCCATTGTCTTCTTTATTTTGTGAAATGGGTCAAAATGGCTTTTTGAGTGGTAAAGGTTGCAGACCCCTGCCCTAGGAGTATACAATAGCTCACTGGTGTCACCGCTAACAAAAGCTAGCGGTCTTGCATGTCAACAAATACCATTAGTGGATCTACACCTGACATCCACTGTAAGGATATCAAGTACAAGAGCGTATCTAGTCGATACTACTATGACTACATCAATATTTTTTTATTGTCACACAATCTTTTTTCCTTTTTTTGTTTATAAACTCAGGAAATATATCCCTTGACACATGAGGACTTTGAATATGATCAATGTATGATCCTGTAACAACTTGGTATCGGATGGATACCTAAATTTGTGGTATCATTCAAAACTAATTAACAGAATAACAATTGATTATTACATTTTAACATAAGTGTAGATAGAACACACTGAAACAGAAACTATGCATATATTAACAGTGAATGAATAAGTAGATTAATAATATTTTTTTTTACAGCTTGTCCCTCATAATTTTGACAAAATAGAATGACAAATAACACAATATGTTACTGCATATGTAAGCAGACAAATTAGGTAGCCTTTGTTTGTTTACGTACTACTAAAAGACAAGTTGTCAAGTATGTTCACTATTATATTTAAGGACACAATTGCAATAATAAACATCTGTTTAACGTATCATAATATTTTTTGTTAAAATAAAGCCAACAATGCAATTTTTTTGTTGTATTTAGAAAAGTACTGAAAAGTATCGAAATACATTTTGGTACTGGTACTAAATATTGGTATCGGGACAACCCCAATAGGAGTTGAGGTGGAAACTTTGTCTTTCATAATTAATTTTACAATTATCACTAGAACTTGGCAACATGGGTGAATCGGCCGATTATACGTTTTTTTTTATGACCTATCAGAAATAAGGACCAGGAGAAAAAAATATATAAAATGTAAACATTTTTTATTTTAAATGTAGCCTTCCCCTTATTATAACCCTCTCAGCTCTCAAGGCAGAAAAAAGAGGAAATGTCAACACAAGCTTAGACAACAAAACTCTAAAATCATATTGAAGACTTAACAATAAACTCTTAAAATGAAGGTGCAGAAATAAGCAATAAGTGAGAAATGCTTAACAAAGTGGGACAAAATATTGCAAAGTGTGAAAATGTAAACAAAGAAACATGAGAAGAACTATTTTCTGCAGGATTAGTGCCAGGAAGTTACAGCTGTGCTCTACAGGGTATGCGCGGCTAAGGTGGTGTGGTATTGCCGGTATTGCTGGGTACGAGCGCCTTGCATCATTTATAGACCACATTGGATTGACTACGTTTTGAATAACTGCAAAAAACTGCCATACTGTCGAGGTTTCTTTTTTTGTTTCACCCACAATTTCTTCATTTTTACTTTCTCTTCTCACTCCATGCAAAGAATCAACTGCGAGACGACAAGATGGCGCAACCAAACGTGATAGGTGACACTGTTACCTGATTGGCTGTTCAGTAATTACTTCCTGAGTGCCTTCGTTCATGCCACAAACCTTGCTTCACAACTTCCGCTTTCCCCCGACAAAGAAGAAGAAGAAAAAGAAAAATATAATCCAACATTTTATTGATTGTTTTTTGAAAATGATTTCAACCACGTGTCTATCGCGATATATATTGATATTGTTTTGTCGCCCAAGCCCTTATTATCTTTTACTCTTATGATAAACAAATTGTTTTTTGTAAGCCAACTCTTTTACTCCTGAATTAATTGCACACGAAAGGGTGACAATATATATAAACATGCTCCCTGCTGGTGACAATTAAACCACATATTGAGGCTAGTATTAACCCCCAATGCACTCAACAAAACAGGCACTGAAACTTTGAGGTGTTTAGCTGAATCGCCACATAGCTTTAGGGCTTTAACAAGCATGTGTTTGTCAAATGTAAGCAAGATTGGTTGACAGACATGAATACCACCAAACAAAATGTCTTTGCAGGAACACGGTTGGAGACTCACTCACCATTTGTCTAATGATTATGAAATTTTGAGGATAACCATATTTCATATCGATCGGGGACACCAAAATGGCATTTAAAATCATGTGACCAAATTAAGGCATTGTGATTAAAGTTATTTGTGTGCTGTGATCAGGAACGAGCCAGAGCCAAGGATCCACCTGCTGTGTCTATTGGGCTGCAACGATTAATCGAATAAATCAATTAATTAGATAAAAAAAAAGCTACGATTTATGTTCTGTTTTTTTCAATTATTGAGTGTAATGATGGTAAAACAAGTTTAATATAGGTAGAAGGTGATCAAAGGTAAAATAACGTGAAAAAAGGGAAATAAAAGGTACAAACCCCGTTTCCATATGAGTTGGGAAATTGTGTTAGATTTAAATATAAACGGAATACAATGATTTGCAAATCATTTTCAACCCATATTCAGTTGAATATGCTACAAAGACAACATATTTGATGTTCAAACTGATAAACATTTTTTTTTGCAAATAATCATTAACTTTAGAATTTCATGCCAGCAACATGTGACAAAGAAGTTGGGAAAGGTGGCAATAAAACTGATAAAGTTGAAGAATGCTCATCAAACACTTTTTTGGAACATCCCGCGGGTGTGAAGGCTATTTGGGAACAGGTGGGTGCCATGATTGGGTATAAAAACAGCTTCCCAAAAAATGCTGTCTTTCACAAGAAAGGATGGGGCGAGGTACACCCCTTTGTCCACAACTGTGTTAGCAAATAGTCAAACAGTTTAAGAACAACGTTTCTCAAAGTGCAATTACAAGACATTTAGGGATTTCAACATATACGGTCCATAATATCATCAAAAGGTTCAGAGAATCTGGAGAAATCACTCCACATAAGCAGCATGGCCAGAAACCAACATTGAATGACCGTGACCTTCGATCCCTCAGACGGCACTGTATCAAAAACTGACATCAATCTCTAAAGGATATCACCACATGGGCTCAGGAACACTTCAGAAAACCTCTGTCACTTAATACATTTTGTCGCTACATCTGTAAGTGCAAGTTAAAGCTCTACTATGCAAAGTGAAAGCCATTTATCAACAACATCCACAAACGCCGCTGGCTTCTCTGGGCCCAAGATCATCTAAGATGGACTGATGCAAAGTGGAAAAGTGTTCTGCGGTCTAACGAGTACACAATTCAAATTGTTTTTGGAGATATTCAACATTGTGTCATCCGGACCAAAGGGGAAGAGAACCATACAGACTGTTATCGACGCAAAGTTCAAAAGCCAGCATCTGTGAGGGTATGGGGGTACATTAGTGCCCAAGAAAATGGGTAACTTACACTTCTGTGAAGGCACCATTAATGCTGAAAGGTACATACAGGTTTTGGAACAACATATGCTTCCATCTAAGCGCCGTCTTTTTCATGTACGCCCCTGCTTATTTCAGCCAAGCCACATTCAGCACGTGTTACAACAGCGTGGTTTTGTAAAAAAAAAAAAAGAGTGCGGGTACTTTCCTGGTCCGCCTGCAGTCCAGACCTGTCTCCCATCGAAAATGTGCGGCGCTTTATGAAGCGTAAAACACGACAGCGGAGACCCCGGACTGTTGATCGACTGAAGCTCTACATAAAACAAGAATGGGAAAGAATTCCACTTTCAAAGCTTTAACAATTAGTTTTCTCAGTTTCAACTACTTTGGCACGTGTTGCAGCCATGAAATTCTAAGTTCATTATTATTTGCAAAAAAATAAATAAAGTTTATGAGTTTGAACATCAAATATCTTGTCTTTGTAGTGCATTCCATTGAATATGGGTTGAAAAGGATTTGCAAATCATTGTATTCCGTTTATATTTCCATCTAACACAATTTCCCAACTCAAATGGAAACGGGGTTTGTAGAATAATTAAATGGTAGAAGAAGGTTTAAAAGTAAAAAAAAAGGGTAAATAAAAGGTAAATAGAAAAAAAATAAGGTAAAGGTTCGAAATAAAAGGTAAAGGAAGGTAAATACAATGTAAATAAAATTGTAAAAGACGGAATATAAAATGTAAAATAAGTTAAATAGAAAGTAAATAACAGGTAGAAAAAAGAATATCAATGGTCAAATAAGTTAAACAGAATGTAAATAAAAGGTAAATAGAAGGTAATTAAAGGTAATAGGAAGTAAAATAAAGGGTAAAAGAAGATTAAAAAAAGGGAAGATAAGGTAAATGGAAAAGAAAAAAAGGGTAATAGACGGTAAATACAAGGTAAAAGAAGTTAAAGATAAGGTTAATAAAAATGTAAAAAGTTAAATAGAAGGTAAATAAAGGTAAAATAAGTTAAATGGAAGGTAACTAAAGGTAAAATAAGTTAAATACAAGGTAAAGAAAAGGTAAAATAAGTTAAATAGAAAGTAAATAAAAATGTAAAAGAAGTTAAATAGAAGGTAAATAAAAAGGTACAAAGTTAAATATAAGGTAACTAAAGGTCAAATAAGTTTAATAGAAGGTAAACAAAGCTAAAAGAGGTTAAATAAAAGTAAAATAAGTTACCCAGAATGTAAATAAAGGTGAACAACATTAAATACAAAGTAAATAAAAGGTAGACCGTTAAATAGAAGTTAAATAAAAATGTAAAAGAAGTCACATAGAAGGTAACTAAAAGGTAAGAAGTTACATAGAAGGTAAATACAAGTGAAATAAGTTAAATAGAAGATAAATTAAGGTAAATAAGTTAAATAGAAGATAAATAAAAGGTCAAATAAAAAATATAAAAGGTAAACACAAATGAAACAGTGTAAAATACGGTCATAGAAGGTACATTGAAAGTAAATAAAAGGTTAAAAAAGTTAAATAGAATGCAAAAAAAAGGAAAATGGGTAAAAGAGGGTAAATAAAAGGTAAAAAAAATATAGAAAGTAAAACAAGGTAAACAACAGTCATATACGGTAATAGAAAGTCAATAGAGGACAATGAAAGTTAGGGCAAGTAAAACATTTTTTGTTCATTTTAACTATTGCCTCTAAAAAATTAATTGAGGCATTTTGTGTTTTATCCGATTAATCGAACAACCTAATTGATACATTACTCAATTACTAAAATAATTTATAGCTACAGTCCTTGTTGTGTCACATGATCACCCAAAAAGATGAATGTTTTTTTTTCTGTGTCTTCAAAATAGTGAAAAGACTTCACATGTCCATTTGTTTCAGTTCTGCCCATCTCAAGTTGTCGAAAGGTGACAAATGTTTTGTCTGCAGGCTCTGCAGCGTGGCAGCTCATTGCCTCCTTCCTCCGACTGCCCATCTCCGGAACTCACTGCATTGTGGGCGCCACCATCGGCTTCTCCATGGTGGCCATTGGCACCAGGGGCGTCCAATGGATGCAGCTGGTTAAGATCGGTAATGCTGTCAAAGTCTGTGGGATGAGAAGATTATTGGTTTTATTATTAATCGATCAAACAAGCGATTTGCCGGTCTCTGTAAACAGAGACGTAGGACCACGTATAAGTAGTTGACCAAGTTCACATGTGCTGATGATATGGCTGCCACTCTGCCACTGACACTTGTCTCTGTCTGCAGTGTCGTCTTGGTTCATCTCCCCCTTGCTGTCTGGACTCATGTCTGGAATCCTCTTCCTTCTCATCAGGAACACCATCCTCAATAAGGTGGGTCCGCGTCTTTAGGCTGAATAGAAAAAGGTATGTCACAGCAAAGGTTGGCACGAACTTGGGAAAGTGTTAGTTGGATGAGTGGAATGTGTTGATGTTAAAATGGTTTGAATAGATTGAAAAATGTGCAAATTGTGGAAGTTTACAAAATACACAACTAATTTTGAATGGGGATAATGTCCCTGAAAACTGGTAATTCTTTGAAATCTGGTAATTTTTTTTATTGTTGAAGGAGAGCACACAATTTTGAACAGGCTGAATACTTTAGAGTTGGAACAGTTTGAGTCGGATAAAAAATGTGGCAGCTGTGGAACTTTGAAAAATGTCCCATTTATTTCAATTGGAATTTCAAGGAAATTTGGGAATTCCGGGAAAAGCGGGAATTTTTTTAAAAAACTTGAATGTTCTAAATGGTTGGTGTTGGAATTTTTCAAGACGGTTGAGAAATGTTGAAGTAGTAACATTTTTAATTAAGAAATGGTATTATGGAATCCTTGGAATTTTGGGAAAACTGGCAATTTTTCCAGTTCAAAAAACAACTTTGTTTTTTGACCAGATTGAGAGGAAGGTTTTGACGCTGGAACGATTAAAGTGGGATTAAAGGAGTAGTCGCCAGAAAAAAGGGTGAAAATAAAGTTTGGAATTGTGGGAATTCCTGGAATTTTTTTAGCTTGGAAAATAATAGTTTGAATGTGCAAGATGAGTGGAATATGTTGAAAGTGCAATGGTTTGAATAAATTGAAAAATGTGTGAATGGTGGAAGTTTGAATAATGCAAATTTAAGTTTAAATGGGAAAAATTCCCCGGTATAACCTGTAATTCTGGGAAATTTCATAATGATTTTGAGCATTCACACAATAATAATAACTGTAACAACAATCAAATGAAATAACAATAGCAATATAACAAAACAATACAATTCTATTTTTGTATCTGTTTTTTTTCTTAAATACGATTTAATAAAATACAAAACCTCACATTTGCAATAGAATCAGGGGTTCTTAACATTTTTGACGTCGGAGACCGACTTTTTCACGACACAGGAGCTCGGGGCCCACTAAAATATTAACACTGAATAAATCATCCTACTCCTAATCGTAAACTCTTAATCCTTTTCAATAATTATATCTGCTTACTTCCAGTTTACAACCTTGTCAAATTATATGAAACCATACCCGGTTGGAAAAATCATGGTGATGTAAAAAATAAATAAATAAATAATCAAATAAGTAAACAGATAATAAATACAAAACCCAAAACCAGTTGTGTAAAACGTAAATTAAAATTAAATACAATGATTTGCAAATCCTTTTCAACTTATGTACAAACCCCGTTTCCACATTAGTTGGGAAATTGTGTATGATTTGCAAATAATTTTCAACCCATATTCAGTTGAATATGCTACAAAGACAACATATTTGATGTTCGGACTGATAAACATTTTTTTTTGTGCAAATAATTATTAACTTTAGAATTTGATGCCAGCAACACGTGACAAAAAAGTTGGGAAAGGTGGCAATACATACTGATAAAGTTGAGGAATGCTCATCAAACACTTATTTGGAACATCCCACAGGTGTGCAGGCTAATTGGTAACAGGTGGGTGCCATGATTGAGTATAAAAGCAGCTTCCATGATATGCTAAGTAAATTCTCAAACAGTTTTAGAACAGCATTTCTCAACGAGCTATTGCAAGGATTTTAGGGATTTTACCATCTACGGTCCATAAAATCATCAAAAGGTTCAGAGAATCTGGAGAAATCACTGCACGTAGGCGGTGATATTACGTACCTTTGATCCCTCAGGCGGTACTGCATCAAAAACCGACAGTGTGTAAAGGTTATCACCAAATGGGCTCAGGAACACTTCATAAAACCACTGCCAATAACTACAGTTGGTTGCTACATCAGTAAGTGCAAGTTAAAATTCTGCTATGCCAAAGCAAAACCCATTTATCAACAACACCAAGGAACACCGCCGGCTTCGCTGGGCCCGATCTCGTCCACGTCCACATTTTCCAAATGTGGACGTGGTGTCCTTCGGAACAAAGAGGAAAATAACCATCTGGATTGTTATAGGCGCAAAGTTCAAAAGTCAGCATCTGTGATGGTATGGGGGTGCATTAGTGCCCAAGGCATGGGTAACTTATACATCTGTGAAGGCACCATTAATGCTGAATCGTCCATACAGGTTTTGGAGCAACATATGTTGTCATCCAAGCAACGTTATCATGGACGCCCCTGCTTATTTCAGCAAGACAATGCCAAGCCACGTGTTACAACAGCGTGGTTTCGTAGTAAAAGAGTGCGGGTACTTTCCTGGCCCGCCTGCAGTCCAGACATGTCTCCCATCGAAAATGTGTGGCACATTATGAAGCGTAAAATACAACGAAAAGTCGCTCGTTTGTTCTGCACATTTTACCGACGATAGCGATGCTATGACAGAGATGGCACAGAGATGTGTGGATATCCTGCGACACTAAAAGCAGATGCATTTCCAACGATAAAGTCAACGAAATCACAAAGGTGAGTTTTGTTGATGTTATTGACTTATGTGCTAATCAGACATATTTGGTCACGGCATGACTGCAAGCTTATCGATGCTAACATGCTATTTAGGCTAGCTGTATGTAGAAATATAGCCTCATTTGTAGCTATATTTGCATCCAGCCTTCCCCTCCACCCACATTCAATGCCAAACAAACACATACCAATCGACGGATTCAAGTTGCACCAGTGGTCAAAAGATGCAATCGTTGGTTAGAAGGCGATCGCCAAATTCGTCCTCGTTTGCATCTGTCTGTCGTGATATGGCTCAATAGCTTTAGTTTCTTCTTCAATTTCGTTTTCTCTATCTGGCTCCACACTCCAACCATCCGTTTCAATACATGTGTAATCTGTTGAATCGCTTAAGCCGCTGAAATCCGAGTCTGAATCCGAGCTAATGTCTCTATACTATTCTGTTCTGTCCTCCATGTTTGTTTGTATTGGCGTCACGCAGTGACGTCACAGGAAAATGGACGGGTGGATATACCGATAGCGAAAATCAGGCACTTTAAAGCCTTTTTTCGGGATATTCCATGATTGGTAAAACATTTTTAAAAACTTCGAAAAATAAAATAAGCCACTGGGAACTGATTTTTATTGGTTTTAACCCTTCTGAAATTGTGATAATGTTCCCCTTTAAGAAAAACATTTCTCAACGAGCTATTGCAGAGAATTTAGGGATTTCACTATTTACGGTCCGTAATATCTTTAAAAGGAGCATTAAAAAGCAACATCAGTGTGTAAAGGATGTCCTCACATGGGCTCAGTAACCACAGTTGGTCGCTACATCTGTAAGTGCAAGTTAAAACTCTACTATGCAAAGCGAAAGCCATTTATCTGCAACACCCAGAAACGCCGCCGGCTTCGCTGGGCCTGAGCTCATCTAAAATGGACTGATGCAAAGTGTAAACGTGTTCTGTGATCAGACGAGTCCACATTTCAAGTTGCTTTTGGAAACTATGGACATTGTGTCCTCCGCACTAAAGAGGAAAAGAACCATCCGGATTGTTATTGGCCCAAAGTTCAAAATCCAGCATCTGTGATGGTATGGGGGTGTATTAGTGCCCAAGGCATGGGTAACTTACACATCTGTGAAGGCACCATTAATGCATGCTGAAAGGTACATACAGGTTTTGGAGCAACACATTGTATTTTTAATGGACGCCCTGGACTGTTGAACAACTTAAGCTGTACATCAAACAAGAATGAAAAATAATTCCACCTGAAAATCTTTAAAAATTGGTCTCCTCAGTTCCCAAACGTTTACCAAGTGTTGGTAAAAAGAAAGGCCATGTAACACAGTGGTAAAAATGTCCCTGTGCCAACTTTTTTGCGATGTGTTGCTGCCATTAGGTTCTAAGTTAATGATTATTTGCCAAAACCATTGAATATAAGTTGAAAAGGATTTGCAAATCATATTATTCTGTTTTTTATTGTTGGATTGTTGAAAGCTATTTCCACTGAAGTTAAAATGTGTGTGGTTTTAAGATTGTCAGCATCTGGATCTACTTGCTGGCTAAATTGAATAATGAAAAAAAAAAGTAGACACGTGTCCAAGTGGAGGAGTTAAAGTACCGAAGAGTCTTGTTCACGAGTGAGGGAAGAGTGGATCGTGAGATGGACAGGCGTATCAGTGCGGCGTCTTCAGTAATGCGGACGTTGTATTGATCCATTGTAGTTAAGAAGGAGCTGAACCGGAAGGCAAAGCCCTCAATTTACCGGTCGACACCTTTTGGTCATGAGCTGTGGGTTATGACTGAAAGGACAAGATCACGGGTACATGCGGCCGAAATGAGTTTCCTCCGCCGGGTGGCGGGTCTCTCCCTTAGAGATAGGGTGCGAAGCTCTGTCATCCGGGAGGTACTCAGAGTAAAGCCGCTGCTCCTTCACATTGAGAGGAGCCAGATGAGGTGGTGCTGGCATCTGCTCAGGATGCCACCCGAACGCCTCCCTAGGGAGGTGTTTAGGGCACGTCCGACCGGTAGGAGGCCACAGGGAAGACCCAGGACACGTTGGGAAGACTATGTCTCCCGGCTGGCCTGGGAACGCCTCGGGATCCCCCGGGAGGCGCTGGACAACGTGGCTTGGGAGAGGGAAGTCTGGGTTTCTCTGCTTAGGCTGCTGCTCCCGCGACCCGACCTCAGATAAGCAGGAGAAAATGGATAGATGGATGGATGTCCACGCAAAACATTTATAAAAAGCTTCAGCGCCGATAAAATCCATTTGATTTGGAAACACTGGCGCATCTCGCGTTACTTAACAGGCAATCTCTGGCAGACGGGAAAGGAAAACGTGTGGCGGATAACAGTAAGGTCACGGCTGCATGATCGCGGGATAAACGACTCACAAGATGAATCACTTAAATCGGAGCGGGTCAAATTCTGGATGTTTCTGTCGAAGGAAAAATATTGGACGGTGAATATTTCAGGCTTATATTTGAGTTGCAGGTCATTTATCAGACTTGTTAAGAGAGCACACACATCTTGCAAGAGTGAATAAGTCCAGCTTGACGTCATCACCTCTTATCATACTTTCACAACCTGAGTATAAATATTTTAGATCAGACTTTTTCCACTGAGGGCCCCACACTGCAAAATGAAAGCATGCGGGGGGCATATTGATTATTTTCATTTTAGAAACCATTAAGGGGTCCCCTGAATTTTGGTCAATGTTAAAGGGGTCATATAATCATTCTTTCTACATTTAAAACACTACCTCGTGTTCTACATAACATGTAATGGTGGTTATTTGATTTGTTGTTTTCCAGACACTTTCTGGATGCGGCGTTTTGTGGGCGGGTCTTATTCATGTGGCTCCTTTCAACAGCCTCTTCTCCCCGTCCACTCTGTTGTGGTTTTTAGCGCTTCCATAGCGAGCCTACTGACACATATAAGTTGGAACTGTATCTTAGTATTAGAAATGTGCATGTACGAGACAGTCTCCCCCTAACAAGAGGCTAGCAAAAAAAAAGGAGCTTATTGACTGCAGCGCTGAGTACATTTATACCATATATGGATACTTTTCTAAATTTGTGTTGTCACCAATTGTGCAAATTCCAAACGGCTCGTTTGGAGGAACTAGGAAGGAAGGCAAAATTGTTTTATAAATATCTCCGCAATGTTTTGGTTTCAAATATTCAGAATTTATGCAGATCCCAAATACACAACAGCAGCTACCAATAGGTAAAAAAAGTTGTTTTTTTATAACGGGGCCCCTTTAAGAGTCCCTGGGACTTTTTTTAAATGCCCCAGTTATAGATAGATAGATAGATAGATAGTACTTTATTGATTCCTTCAGGAGAGTTCCTTCAGGAAAATTAAAATTCCAGCAGCAGTGTACAGAGTTGAGATCAATTCAAAAAAAAAAAAAAAAAAGAGTAAAAAGTAAATAATGGGGTAAATAATTATGTTTGGCCCCAGAGGGCCGCGTCTAAAAGTGAATACTAATATTACACAATTTTTTCATGGATTGTACAAACCCCGTTTCCATATGAGTTGGGAAATTATGTTAGATGTAAATACAAACGGAATACAATTATTTGTAAATCCTTTTCAACCCATATTCAATTGAATGCACTACAAAGGCAAAATATTTGATGTTCAAACTCATAAACTTTTTTTTTTTTTTTGCAAATAATAATTAACTTAGAATTTCATGGCTGCAAGACGTGCCAAAGTAGTTGGGAAAGGGCATGTTCACCACTGTGTTACATCACCTTTTCTTTTAACAACACTCAATAAACGTTTGGGAACTGAGGAAACTAATTGTTGAAGCTTTGAAAGTGGAATTCTTTCCCATCCTTGTTTTATGTAGATCTTCGGTCGTTATACAGTCCAGGGTCTCCGCTGTCGTATTTTACGCTTCATAATGCGCTACACATTTTTTATGGGAGACAGGTCTGGACTGCAGGTGGGCCAGGAAAGTACCCGCACTCTTTTTTTACGAAACCACGCTGTTGTAACACGTGCTTAATGTGGCTTGGCATTGTCTTGCTGAAATAAGCAGGGCCGTCCATGAAAAAGACGGCGCTTAGATGGCAGCATATGTTGTTCCAAAACCTGTATGTACCTTTCAGCATTAATGGTGCCTTCACAGATGTGTAAGTTACCAATGCCTTGGGCACTAATGCACCTCCATACCAACACAGATGCTGGCTTTCGAACTTTGTGTCGATAACAGTGTGGATGGTTCGCTTCCCCTTTGGTCCGGATGACACTATGTCGAATATCTCCAAAAACAATTTGAAATGTGGACTCGTCAGACCACAGAACACTTTTCCACTTTGCATCAGTCCATCTTAGATGATCTCGGGCCCAGAGAAGCCGGCGGCATTTCTGGATGTTGTTGATGAATGGCTTTCGCTTTGTATAGTAGAGCTTTAACTTCCACTTACAGATGTAGCAACACACTGTAATTAGTGACAGTGGTTTTCTGAAGTGTTCCTGAGCCCATGTGGTGATATCCTTTAGAGATTGATGTCGGTTTTTGATACAGTTTCGTCTAAGGGATCGAAGGTCACGGTCATTCAATGTTGGTTTCCGGCCATGCCGCTTACGTGGAGTGATTTCTCCAGATTCTCTGAACCTTTTGATGATATTATGGACCGTAGATGTTGAAATCCCTAAATTTCTTGCAATTGCACTTTGAGAAACGTTGTTCATACACTGTTTGACTATTTGCTCACACAGTTGTGGACAAAGGGGTGTACCTCGCCCCATCCTTTCTTGTGAAAGACTGAGCATTTTTGGGAAGCTCTTTTTATACCCAATCATGGCACCCACCTGTTCCCAATTAGCCTGCGCACCTGTGGGATGTTCCGAAAAAGTGTTTGATGAGCATTCCTCAACTTTATCAGTATTTATTGCCACCTTTCCCAACTTCTTTGTCACGTGTTGCTGGCATGAAATTCTAAAGTTATTGATTATTTGCCCAAAAAAAACTTTTATTAGTTTGAACATCAAATATGTTGTCTTTGTAGCATATTCAACTGAGAATGGGTTGAAAATGATTTGCAAATCATAGTATTCCGTTTATATTTACATCTAACACAATTTCCCAACTCATATGGAAACAGGGTTCGTATTATTAGATTTTTTTTTAACTAAAATGTAAAAAAAATGGTAAGTTGCAATAATTTCACCTCAAAATGTAGTGTATATTACTGTAATTGGAAAAACAGTACAGATCAAATGCCAGAAATGTACTGTATTTTTTTTTAACTGTAAATGAAAAAATACTGCAATTTTACAGTAAAATGGGGCCAGTTTTTTTCAACAACTGTAGATATTTTAATGTATTTTACCATGAAACTGATTGCTACTTTTACATTGCACAATTTGATGGATAACTTGCTTTAAAATTATAATTTTTACTATTAATTTTTATATAAAAAATGGTTTGAATGTTTGATGATATATTTTTGCATAGCTCCACAATATTTAAGATAACATAATTTGTGATTATTTGGACTTCATTTTTTTTTCTCCCAAAATAGAAAGAAAGAACACACTAGATTAAGAACCAAGCCTGTGTCACCATGATCTGGTTTGAACTGTAATACGCAATGGAAATATGGCTTAACATTACAGCGTTAGTACTATTTTTGAAAGAATGGGACATGATATCTGGTGCTGCTCTTGTCCTGACCTGCGGTAAAATGGCTGTCTTTGCATGTGACCGTACAGGCGGGGATGTGAGCTAAAATAGAATAACCCGCAGCAAATATCCCTCTAATGTTTGCTAAACAACACTGACATTGGAGAAGCTTCTCATCAGCTGGCCTGACTCAGCAGGAGTAGGGTTCAATGACTGTTTCCATAGTGATAAGGTTTAGGGCTAGTTGGCAGTCTGCTCAGTTTATCTTGTTTTTATTTTTATTAACCAGTCCAACAAAATAATACCATAATAATACCATTCCAATTCCAAAACCAAACCTGGCCCAGCAACATTCAGAATAGCAATCAACAAAGTAATTGAGAGGACATACAAACATGACACAAAAAAATCCAAACGTATTCAAACAAAAATGAATGATATCAACAACAGTATCAATAATAATAACAATTACAATATAGCAGTGATTATAAATCAGTCATTTACATTATCATCACAGCCATAAAGAAAAAATAAAATAAAAACATTGGCTTACCCTTGCATCACATCTCATAAGCTTGACAACACACTGTGTCCAATATTTTCCACTAAGATAAAATACTGTAAGTCATATTTTAGGTTCATTAATAGTTCAAACAAGTTTAAATAATGGATCCCATATTCCAAAATATGACTCATTATTATCTAAACTAAATGCATTTTTTCTGCTAATCTAGTTTAGATTTTGGCAACAAGAGATGCGATTGATCGATTTGATGTAATTTTTTGGTTATGTTAAAAATTACATAACCAAAACGGCACCAAGTGGAGTGCAGACTAGGGCTGGGCAATATGGCCGAAAACTGTATCACGATATAAGTGTTATGTATCGGTCAATATTTGTCATTATTGATATTTTTTCTGACCGATCCAAAATAAAGACCAGGTGAAAAATATATTAAATGTTAGGGTTGTCTCGACACCAATACTTTGGTACCGGTACCAAAATGTATTTCGATACTTTTAGATAATTTTCTAAATAAAAGAGGACCACAAAAAATTGCATTATTGGCTTTTTTTTAAACAAAATATCTCAGGGTACATTAAAGGTATGTTTCTAATTGCAATTGGAAAACAATTTTGTCCATAAATAAAATAGTGAACATACTAGAAAACTTGTCTTTTAGTAGTTAGCAAACAAACAAAGGCTCCTAATTAGTCTGCTGACGTATGCAGTAACATATTGTCATTTATCATACTATTATTTTCTCAAAATTATGAAGGACAAGTTGTAAAAATTGTTTATTAATCTACTTGTTCATTTACTGTTAATATCTGCTTATTTTCTGTTTTAACATGTTCTATCTACACTTCTGTTAAAATGTAATAATCACTTATTCTTCTGTTTGATACTTTACATTAGTTTTGGATGATACCACACATTTAGGAATCGAACTGACACCAAGTAGTTACGGGATCATACATTGGTAATTATCTAATTAATCATGTGCCCAGAGACGTATTTCCTGAGTTTATAAACATAATATGAATTAAAAAAAAAGAAAAAAAAAAAAGAATTTGTGTCGATAAAAAATATAAATGTAGTCATAGTCGTATCGACTAGATACACTCTTGTACTTGGTATCATTACAGTAGATGTCAGGTGTAGATCCATTCATAGCATTTGTTGACATTGTGACGCCGGTGAGCTATTGTATCCCCCAATGGTGTGTAGTGAAGCATGTTTAGCTATTCCTCGTCCTGCAGGGATGATTCTTGTAAGAAACTTACTTTATTTGTCACCATGGAGGCGAGCATTAGTGATTTAGAAGTAGCTGCCGATTGCGGATGGACGCTAGCCGTTATTTAGATATAGAACAAACGCGCCTAAGTGCTGAAAAAACGCTTCTGCAGCCTCTTAGGAACGAAACAAACACTTAATTTGTCCTTTCTTTAATGAATTTTGTTAGTTAGCTCAAAAAGTTAAGAGTAGATTTTGATGAAACTTTCAGGAAATGTCAGAAATAGGATTAGGCAGGAGTTCTTAACCTTTTTGATCTTGGGCCCAACAATTCCAATACAGAGGGCTGAAGGTGCACTCATATATTACCACTGAATTAGTAATTTTACTCTTGATTTTAATCACATTCAATAATTATATCTTACCTGCTTCCAGTTTACAGCTGGTCATGATACTAAAGCATGGCTTAATCACAAGCCTGATTGCAAAAATAAATACTAAACAAATTTACTGCAAAAGAAGGGAAA
This sequence comes from Nerophis ophidion, assembly GCF_033978795.1. Lineage (NCBI taxonomy): Eukaryota > Metazoa > Chordata > Actinopteri > Syngnathiformes > Syngnathidae > Nerophis > Nerophis ophidion. Next base: position 39,789,251 of record NC_084617.1, read on the forward strand.
CTAATAAAAAATATGTATTTACATACAAGTAAACTGGGGACGGCGTGGCGAAGTTGCTAGAGTGGCTGTGCCAGCAATCTGAGGGTCATTGGTTCAATCCCCACCTTCTACCATCCTAGTCACGTCCGTTGTGTCCTTGGGCAATACACTTCTCCCTTGCTCCTGAGGGGTCCTTGTGAGCGCCTTGCATGGCAGCTCCCGCTGTCAGTGTGTGAATGGGTGAATGTGGAAATACTGTCTAAGCGCTTTGGGCTCCTTAAAAAGGGGTAGAAAAGCGCTATACAAGTACAAACCATTTACCATTTACCAAGTACGCAGTGCTAAAATGAGTACATTCAAACTAAATTAATCCATCCATCCATCCATTAATGGATGGATAAATGCATGTATTAATATCAAATTATAATATTACCATCTATTATACCGAAAATATTGTCTGATTACAAGAATATTTGAAACAATATGAATAAAAAGACACAATGAAACGTTTTGAGCAAAATCAATACACAGCTTTGCCACTTTGGTCATATTTTTTGCACATAAGAAACTTCTCTATGACTTCAGTTTCAGACTTCTTCTATTGGTTTGATACTGTCATTACTGTCACAGGTGGTGGAAAATTGTATTACAACCGAGTAACGCTGTGGATCACAGCTGAGAAACCGATACTTTTTAGGCAACCTCCTACGGGGTTAAGAAATGTTGGGATAAAGAACAAGTGCTTAAATTTTGGGGGTGATCCGAACAACTGTCTAGATTCTTTAGTATTGTTAGGTTTGGCCTGGCGGCGGCACTGTATGTGGTCCCCAAGTGGTTTTCTAGTTCTAGCATATCTTCTGATCTTTTCTCTGTAGGAAGACTCTGTTCCCAATGGCCTGCGCGCGCTGCCCCTCTTCTACGCTACCACCATTGGGATCAACACCTTCTCCATTATGTACACCGGAGCACCATGTAAGATCGTGTAGTTTAACACCAGCGCACCATCAAATTATCACATCAGTCATAAGAGGCAATGGCGCCGCTGTAACATTCCTGCAGGAGGTGCGACAAACGTGTCGCTAGATTTGAAATACTCATATGTTGACCCCATGATCGCCTTGCAGTGCTCGGGATAGAGATGCTACCGATCTGGGCCATATTTCTCATCACCTTGGCCGGGTCGCTGGTGTGCGCGGCTCTTGTCTGGTTCTTCGTCTGTCCATGGATGAAAAGGAAAATAGCAAGTAAGTATCCCGACAACACTTCACTGTGATTATGAATATACAGTACAGTGGAACCTCAAGTTATGAATTTACATGGGTGTTAACCAACTAAGTAACTTTCAGTTTTAAGACACTACAAAAATTCAAAGTTGTTCTTTTCTTGTGCCGGCATATTTTTTGTCTTGAGGAGCTTCTCTAGCAGAGCTGGTCAAATAAAGGCCCAGGGGCCACATGCGGCCCGTTAAGCTTTTCAATCTGGCCCGCAGGACAATCCCCCAAAAAATGTTTTGATATTTAAGATGGAAACTGTAGCTGCTATTATGATGTGAAGTGATGTTTTCAAATGTCTTGAACTATAGAAAGTATTTAAATGGTTGGAATCTGCGCTTTTGCATGATATACTAGTTAATATGGTACCGTATTTTCCGCACTATAAGGCGCACCGGATTATAAGGCGTGACTTCAATGAATGGCCTATTTTAATATTTTGTTCATATATAAGGCACACCGCATTATAAGGCGCATAAAATAGATGCTACAGTAGAGGCTGGGGTTACGTTATGCATCCTTTAGATGGAGCTGCGCTAAAGGGAATGTCAACAAAACAGTCAGATAGGTCAGTCAAACTTTATTAATAGATTACAAACCAGCGTTCTGACAACTCCATTCACTCCCAAAATGAATAAACAGCTGTTTTATATTCACCCCGATTCAATATATACAGTAAATCAAACGTTAGTACAATCACAATATAGTAACACTCGAAATAGTGCAAAGCAATAATATATCAATAACTCAACGTTGCTCAAACTTTAATGTCACACAACACAGAAAATAAACATGTAAAGCTCACTTTATTAAGTTATTCCTCATCCACGAATCCCTCAAATTATTCTTCTTCAGTGTTCGAATCAAACAGTTGGGCGAATACGGCATCCAAAATGCCCGGCTCCGTCTCGTCAAAGTCGTCATTAAACGAGTCAGCGTCGCTGCTGTTAATGTTAAATTATTTCGCTGCTGCTCTATTCCCGTCTTCTACTGTATGACTGATCGCCTTAAGTTAAAACTCGGCACGCCTTCCGCAGTCATATATCCCAGCATGCACCGCGCGCTTCTTTTTCTACGACGGAAAATAAGGTAGGCGGCTGATTACTGTAGTTGCGAGACCTCTTGTGGCATGTTTAATTCGGACACTGAAGAAGAAGGATTCGTGGATGAGGAATAACTTATTAAAGTGAGCTTTACATGTTTATTTTGTGTGTTGTGTTGTGTGACATTAACGTTTGAGCAATGTTGAGTTATTGATATATTGTTATTGCTTTGCACTATTTCGAGACGTCGTTAATGGAGTCAGTGTTGCTGCTGTTGTGTAGCAGTTCAGTGACAATTCCTGCTTTCCTGAAATCATGTCTCTCAATAGGAGCCATTTCGGGGTCTTTACATTTAAACACACAAATGGAAATGAAACGGCACGGCCTGGCGCAGTCACATATCCCAGCATGCACCGCGCTTCTTCTCCTACGGGGGAAAATTAAATCGGCGGCTGCTTACCATAGTTGTGAGACCTGTCGTGGCTCAATATTGGTCTATATATAAAGCGCCCCGGATTATAAGGCGCACTGTCAGCTTTTGAGAAAATTTTAGGTGTTTAGGTGCGCCTTATAGTGCGGAAAATACGGAAATCTAATTTGTTACTATGGTCATCTAAGTCACAGCAGCTCAGACGAGGCACCAAGCAGTGTGGGTGGGGAGCGTTTCCACAGAGTGTTTCCAGAGCAGCCGGCCTGAAAACCGGGTGTCAGGGACAGACGCAGAAAACTATTTTTACAACAAAGTTCTAAAGCTTAGTGATGTATCAGATGTATCAGATTGTAGGTGTTTTTTTTCCCTTTGCGTTCATTTTTGCTCTGTTTGTTGCATTTTTGATGCGTTTCGCTTGATTGTAAAATTCGTCAATCGAGAGGGGGTGTGACGTTGATATGTTGTCAATATTCAGTGTTTTATCGTTCATAGTTAATATTGTAAATCCCACAGTCTTTATTTTCATGTAAATTCTGAGTGTTTCATTCAGTAAAAAAAATAAAATTCCATTCAGTTTTTTCAGGCAGTCTGTTATAACGTTTGTAGTATTCAATCAAGACATTACTGTGAGGTTTTGTATTAATGTTCCTAAAAATAGATATACCAGTCCCAAGACACATTTTTTCCGCTAAATTTGGCCCACAAGTCAAAATAATTGCCCAGGCCTGTTCTATAGAGATGTGAGATTTGACGTTAGCGGATGAATCAAGTCCTTTGAACAGCTCCTCTAAGTGAATGATGAGAACTGATTCCCAGTTTTGAGACGTTTTGAGAGCAACAAAAATAAAAATACATTTTTACATATGTAAATATAGGAATGTATGTGCATTTTTACAAAATATATTATTTTAAATTGTATGTATTTTTCATTTATTTTTATTTTTATTTGGGTTCATTATCATTAAGTGTAGTAGTTCAAGTGTACACACTAAGTATGGTAGTACAATCTTGTACTCACATATTTATTATGTCCTAATTTTTATTGTAGTTTTATTTCATCTTTTTTTTTTATCCATTAATGCTTTTTATAATTTTTTATTGTTTGTGTATTTTTTTCTTGATAGTTAAAATGCTACACATTTTTTTAGTTGAGAAAAAAATTCTAACTAGTGATGTCACTGCCAAAGCATGGAAATATGGCACCACCTTATTGAATGTTTGCAACAAAAGCACAACAACAAAAGGTTTGTATAGTAAAATAAATTTCTACTTAGGAAATAATATAAATATAAAGAATTTGTTCCAGCCTTGATAAAAGTCCATATTTTAGCGAAAGTTTTTACACTTTGAACTAGAGCTGGGCGATATGACTGAAGACCACTACGATATAGGTTTTTTGTATTGATTGATACAATAATTATTGATGTTTTTTATGGATTATTTAAGCCTGCCAATAAATACAGTAATGCAATGTCCACGTCACAAAGGGTGCTATTTAGCTATTTATCAGTGGACAAGGTGTCTGGTAGAATGAGCACAGCTAAGGTGGTACAATAAATGCAGCGGTCTTGTAGTTAGTTTCAGTTTTGAGACACTCGATGACAGTAGCCTATAAGCAATTGAACACTACACAAAGTAGTTTGGTAAGCAACTAATAAGACAAATACATTGTGAGTGTCACAATTTTGCCACATTGTCTGCATTAAAACCAACAAAACTAATGACCAGTTTCTGTTACTGAGTTTCTCTTCTCACTCCATGCAGAGAATCCACTGTAAGACAGCGCAACCGACCCTGTTAGTTGATACTGTTGCAGGATTGGATGTTAGCGTGTCCCTCCCATCGCTCAGTGACACTTCCTGTTTCCTGGGTTCCCAGAGCTCAAATGACTTCTTGCAACATATCTTGCTTCATAATTTCTGTCTTCTTCCGACCAAAAGAATACAAATATATATCAAATGTTTTATCGAAAACATTTCATATTGATGTCAATTATGTCGCCATCGAGATATACAGCAGTGGTCCCCAACCACCGGGCTCGATTGGTCCCGGGCCGCAGAAATTTTTTTTTTTTTAATTTTTATTTTTATTAAATCAACAGTATATTGATATTGTTTTATTAGCCCTTCTTTGAACACAATATAAATTGCTATACAGTACTGTATATCAAACACACAAGTGGGTGATGGATCAACTTTATCTTTATTAAGAAGCCAAAACAACTCGCATACACAGAAGACACTTTGGTGCCACTTACAAAAGATCAGAAATCCCAACAACTCTTAAAAGGAGCCATATGTAAAAATCTTGCTACAAATGGTAATGTAATGACGGTAAAAAATCTGTAGTCCTCTCCCCCTCTCCCTGACTGAGGTTGCCAGATATGCAGCCGAATCCAGCTCGATGGACTGGAACTTCAAACTTCCACTGCACCCTGAGGTGCTGGGACCATAATAGCTGAATAGACAAGCATTTTGTCAATAACAAATCTCTAACCAACACATTTTACACGGAAATGAGGCTATTTTCAGGAAGAAGTACATCATGCCTGCGTACAATATCACAACAAATGGCAATTATATGGTTATTGTCAGTACTATCAGAAAACAAGACTAAAACCAACTACAACCAACGCTAGCAATGGTTATACTCGTGAAAATAAGTAGAGCATGCTTAGGAGCCTAATGTATGCCCAAAACTAAAGAGGAGACATTTTACCAAGGTATACACGAATAAGGAATTATTTTATCATGTGATTTGGCTGTTTCTATATGTTTCACATTGCTATGATGACAACCATGCTAATGTTGGAACCCATTTCCTCAGCGTGTCAACATACTGAGAACAAAATAGGCACTGCGTGGCGCAGTTGGGTGAGTGGTTGTGCCAGCAACCAGAAGGTTCCTGTTTCAATCCCCACCTTCTACCATCCTACCATCCTAGTCAGGTCCGTTGTGTCCTTGAGCAAGACACTTCACTCTTGCTCCTGATGGGTCGTGGTTAGCGCCTTGCATGACAGCTCCCGCCATCAGTGTGTGTGAATGGGTGAATGTTGAAATAGTGTCAAAGCCCTCTGAGTTCCTTAAAAAGGTAGAAAAGCGCTATACAAGTATAATCTATTTACTGACACTACCCATATCCACATAGGTTTTATTTGTCGAATACATATTTTCCCCTTTCAGTTGGAATATACATCGACATACAGGCTAACGGGCATATATTTCCCCCGCTAGCCCATATGTCGATCTGTCATTACTGAGCTAGCAGTAGCCAGACGAAGATGGCGGTGCGTAACTGGCAACCTGAATGTGACACACTCACGGACATTCAAACGTTGGAGGGCAGGGCATCGAAATTAAAACAATAACAAGATTAGCAGTTATAGAGGTATTGGAAAAGAACATGATTTATTAATGCCTTTTGACATATTGGTACTATTTAATGATGACTTGACATGAAATTGCTACAATATTAAACATCTTAAAAAAGTAAAATTCACTTTCATTAACATCGGCAATGGAAGCGCTGACGAAAAAAGAGCAGATAGAAGGGCGTCTGAAAGAGGCAAAGCTGAACGAGAGTTGCTCTTCTCCTTCGCTGTAAAATATGTCTGCTTTGGCATATTTTTCCGAAAGTCTGGTTTCATCACAGTTAAAACTTTCTGGAAACAGTGATTCTATTCTTCGCTGGTCTGTTGCCCTGCTTTTTGCCTGTAGGCGGGACACTAAATAAAATGAATGAATGAAGCGTTTGTTCACACAGACATGGTTCGCACATTTGGCTGGATCGAAAATTTTGTAAATCGAAAAGTTGCCGAATAAAGTGGTCTGTAAATGAAGGTTCCACTGTGCGACCATTACTTTTGTAATTGACCTAAAGAGCAGAGCTTGTGCACATGAAGTTGAGAATTGGTGACCAGTCATAAAACCTGCACATGAGGCCAAAAACATTGTGACCTGCATGCTTGGAAAGATTATAGGTCGACATTAACGCTCTTAATGTTTTTAATACTACATCCGTCTAAAACCAAGCGGTGAATGGCTGAAGTTGTTTGAATTGAGGGATGTTTTTAAACTATACAGTGTGGCTGTGCTGGAAATAGTTGGCTTGGAACCAGCTTGTGGCTGAACTAGTTTTGTGTTTTCAGCGAAATGTCGCTTCATTGTTTTCCAACACCAGTCCAGCTGTTTCAGTTTGCTTTAGTCAAATCTGACAGTGACATGTGGCATGTTTATTTTTTTATTAATTAAAAAAAGATTGTAGGCATGGTCATTGCATCGATTTTATCGATTAATTCAACTTTTTTGGTGCAGAATATTTAAACAATCAAAAATCAATGTTTTTCTTTAATTGCACCGCATATTTTTTATCCTGAGGAGCTTCTATTTCAGGGATGTCCATCTCGTTTTTATCGAGGGCCACTTGGCAGTTATGGCTGCCATCAGAGGGCCGCTTGTAACAGCGAATAATGTATGAATTTGTCTACCATTCATTATTAATTGTATACATTGTTTTAAGTAGACTGTCCATTTTACAGTAAAACTTTACATATACAAAATGTATAAAATATTGTTTTTGGGGGGGGGGTTTATAACATTTTGCAGTAAATTGAAAAACATTTGGGTGGGGGGGGCTTACAAAAAAAGATGGCAGCTTAGTTGCCTGTATTTTTGTCTTAAATGTAATTATACATTCATTTCATTGTTTTTTTACATTATTATGTGAATGGAAAAAAAGTACAAGTTCTTTTTTTATTCTGGTAACTTAGCTGCCAGTTTTTCTACCGTAAAAACAAATGTACATTCTTTCCATTTACAGTAATACACCATTAAAAACAACAACCGTAGATTTTACATTCAAAAACTGTCAGCTCAGTCAACAGAATTTTAACGCAAAAAACCGTAGCAGTTTTTTCAATTTACAGTATTATTGTGTAACCCACCTTCTGCCCAAATGCTGCTGAGATAGGCTCCAGCAACCCCCGCATCCTCGAAAGGGACAAGCGGTAGAAAAATGGATGAATGGATGGATGCTGTAAAGCAGTGGTCCCCAACCACCGGGCCGCAGAAGAATTTTTTACCAAAAAAAAATAAAATAAAATAATTTTTGTATTTATTTATTTATTTTATTTTTTATTAAATCAACATAAAAAAACACAATATACACTTACAAATAGTGCACCAACCACAAAAAACTCCCTTTTTCATGACAAAAACGTCCCTTTTTCATGACAAAGAAGAAAAAAAAAAAAGAAAAAAAAAAGGACACATATCATTTCCAGGTGTTTGCGGGCCAGATAAAATTATGTCGTGGCCCCCCTCTTTATAAATGTGAGCTTTGACGTTCGCAAATGAATCAAGTCTTTTGGACAGCTCCTTTAAGTGAACGATGAGAAATGATTCCCAGTTTTGGGATGTTTGTTTGGGAGCAAAAACAAAAACATTTTTTTTATTTATATATAGAAATGTGTGTATATTTTTTAAAAGTTTTTAATTTTTTAATTTTTATATATATGTTTTATTTCATTTATTTTTATTTTTATTCACTTTTTGGGTTCATTATCCTTAAGGGTAGTACAATTTTGTACTCACATTTTTATTTTGTCCTAAATTTTAATTGTAGTACTATTTATACTTTTTATTTCCATTAATGCATTTTCTTTTTTTTTTTTTTGTTCGTGTTTTTTTTTTCTATATTGTTAAAATGCTACACATTTTTTTTTTAGGTAAGATAACAATTTAAGCTAGTGATGTCACTGCCAAAATTATGGCATATGGAATTATGGCACCACCTTATGGAATGTTTACAATAAAAACACAACAAAGATATAATTATCGTCAATATTTCAGAATAATTCCCACCAATAGAGTAATATTTATTAAAAATAAAATATTCTGATCTAGATTTGATCATATAACTGATACTGGTGATTGATTCCTTGGTTGAAAAAAAAAAACTGTTGAAAAAGAAACTAACTCTAATTTCGAGCCAGTCTTTTGAACATATCTTTGAAAGGAGGAGAAATAAAAGGTATAATGAAGGACCAGTAATAGTTTTTGTTCAAATAGAAGTGAAACTTGGTTTGAATTATCTCAGTCATTTGTATTCACTAGTTTCTCTTAATAAGTAGGGAAACATTTTGAAAGAAACGTAAATTGAGATTTTATTTTTAGGCCTTAGCGCACAGGCTTACAGTATATTCTTATTAAATGAAAAAAATGGTTGTTCCGTTAGACATTTTTTTTATTTACGGCACAATACCAATGTTGGAGCCTTAAGTATTTGCTGATACCAATATAGATCCGATACGATTTCAGTAGGAATTATCAGGGGTGTGGACTCGAGTCACATGACTTGGACTCGAGTCAGACTCGAGTCATGAATTTGATGACTTTAGACTTGACTTGACAAAATGTAAAAAGACTTGCAACTCGACTTAGACTTTAACATCAATGACTTGTGACTTGACTTGGACTTGAGCCTTTTGACTTGACATGACTTGCTACTTTCCCCAAAACCCAACGATTAAAAAGTTATTCAGGAGCGCTCCGTATCTTCCTTTGTGTACGTGTGTCTGTCAGCGTGTGCGCGCTACTTGTCAGAACAACAGCCAATCAAATTACATCACGTTATATTCGTCACACAGGATTCAGCCAATCAAATTGCAGGAAAACCAACGAAGAAGATCTCTCAAACAACCCGCCAGTGAGGAAAAATTATGCCAAAAATATTTTCATTCGGGGATTAAAACTACGAGTTGGTCAACAAACAACAATTTCCAGTATGCAAAGAATGCGGTTCGAAGATTTCAGACGGAGACGCAACAACTTCCTACTTCGTTTGACATTTCAAGATGCACAATGAAGGGTAAGTTTTAAATGAAAGCTAACGTTTATTGGCTGAGTAACGTAATTTTTATTTGTTGTGTAGTTAATTCAGTGAGGCTGTAAACTCACTGCTAACATTAGAACCACAGACATCTTATAAGGGTACGCAGCATCGAGCGCTACTGCCTACTGGCGCTGACGAGACGCGGGGCCGCCATCTTGGAGTGGTGATCCGCTCCACTCAGTGCAATTTATTTGGCAGGAGCAATGAACTGTCAGCGCATTTAATTCATTTGACCTCACTGAATACCACTCATTTCCACCCGCTTTTTTGTCATACGTGTAGCTATGATAAAGGACACATGTTTTGGCGTGTTCATAGTTTGCTTAACAGTAATATAATATTCTTATGTTGTTACTTGAAGACTTATTCCTGGTTACAATTAGACTTTTAAGAGAGTATTGTCTTATATTTTGCCTAAAATGATAATGCATCATAATCAGTTGTGGCTGGTGAATTTGGTTTTAGGTGGGGCTGAAAGTTTGTTAACCAAATACCTGTAGGGGCGGGGTCATCCTCCCCCAGAAGATTTCTTTGTGATTTTCACATACTTGAAATATTGAAGATCTTTGCTCCTTCTCAACTCTGTGGTGATATTATTTTCACAAAATACAACCAATAGTACGTTAATGTTAAATCTTACTTATGAAAAGTAAGCCCCAGAATCCTATTTTCAACAGTCCTCTCATTTGAGCAGGAAAACGCTGAACACCAGCCCGACATCTTTGTTTTCTACCTGTCAGTTTAGGCTGCTCGCTGGCACCTTGTTGCCTCTTCAAGATGGCGGCCAAATTGCTCGCGTAATAGCAGCCAATGCTGTGTCTACTTATAAGATGTCTATGGTTATAATGTCATTGCAAACACGACAATCTGTTGCGTCCACTGCAGTTCGCTACTTTATTCATACTTTTTGTAAGGTGATTTTTTTTTAAGCGGGGTTGCATGACGTACCTACACATAACGTTACGTTGGTGAATGCATCACACACAGTAACGCAACGTTAGACGGCGGTCAGCAGCACCGCGTATTTTAGCCACCTACAAAAAGACAGACATAGTCAAATAAAGGTCGGTTAAAATGTATACTATATTAAGAATATGTGTACATATTGCATAGGGCCCTGACATCTAAAAAGTATGACTCTGTTCATTATGTTCATGTATTTGTTATGAGATGAGATCAATGAGATAAGGTAAGAACAGGATAGAAACTGCTGTTGAACTAGTTACAATGCAAAATGCCATGGAAATACATTGTTAACACGTTTGTGCAAATAAGTACAGTTGTACTTGTTTTTTTAAAATGTGTTTATTCTGTAAAGGAATGAGTTAAATGTTTAAAATGACGGGTTAATAGTGCTATTATGAAGTGCAATGTCAGCACTATTTTTTTCCTGCAGTTTCAAATGCACTTGTTTTAATAAATGCATACAGCGTTTTAAAATCATACACAATCTGTGTAAATATATAAGTCTGGGGTTAAAAGGACTTGAAATGACTCGAAACTCAAAATGCAGGACTTGGGACTTGACTTGAGACTTTCCAGTCTTGACTTTGGACTTCACTCGGGACTTGCCTGTCTTGACTTGAGACTTGACTCGAGACTTGAGGGCAAAGACTTGAGACTTACTTGTGACTTGCAAAACAATGACTTGGTCCCAGCTCTGGGAATTATATACAGTATTATTTTGTAGTGTGGAATGTTAGAAAAGGTTTGATCAAGTTTAATTAGTCAAACAGAGAAAACTTGTAGGTATGGAAGATACTAACTTTATTTGTAATTGGACTTTTGCTGTCTTTAAATTGAAGTGGAGTGGTAATTGTTTTCTTTGGTATCATGTACTGACCACTCTAATTTCTTGAATTAAGCTCATGCAGACACGTTTGTTACTGGATACTTTGTACCTGCAAGTAATACGCAAGTATAATACACTATTGTGCCAAAAGTATTTGGCCACCTGCCTTAACTCACATATGAACTTCAAGAGCCATCCCATTCCTAACCCATAGGGTTCAAACAATGTCGGTCCACCTTTTGCAGCTATTACAGCATCATCTCTTCTGGGAAGGCTGTCTACAAGGTTGCGGAGTGTGTTTATAGGAATTTTCGACCATTCTTCCAAAAGCGCATTGGTGAGGTCACACACAGATGTTGGTCGAGAAGGCCTGGCTCTCAGTCTCCGTTGTAATTCATCCCAAAGGTGTTCTATCAGGTTCAGGTCAGGACTCTACGCAGGCCAGTCAAGTTCATCCACACCAGACTCTGTCATCCATGTCTTTTTGGACCTTGCTTTGTGCACTGGTGCACAGTCATGTTGGAAGAGGCCCGCACCAAACTGTTCCCATAAGGTTGGGAGCATGGAATTGTCCAAAATATTTTGGTATCGTGTAGCATTCAAAGTTCCTTTCACTGGAACTAAGGAGCAAAGCCCAACTCCTGCAAAACAACCCCACGGCATAATTCCTCCGCCACCAAATTTCACACTCGGTACAATGCAGTCCGAAATGTACCGTTCTCCTGGCAACTTCCAAACCCAGACTCTTGCATCAGATTGCCAGATGGAAAAGCGTGATTTGTCACTCCAGAAAAGGCGTCTTCACTGCTATAGAGTCCAGTGGTGATTTTTCTTTACACCACTGCATCCGACGCTTTGCATTGGACTTGGTAAAGTATGGCTTAAATGCAGCTGCTCGGCCATGGAAATTCATTCTATGAAGCTCTCTGCGCACTGTATGTGAGGTAATTGGAAGGTCCCATGAAGTTTGGAGCCCTGTAGCTACTGATTGCAGACAGTGGGCGACCCCTTTGCACTATGCGCTTCAGCATCCGCTGACCTCTCTCTGTCAGTTTACGTGGTATACCACTTGGTGGCTGAGTTGCTGTTGTTCCCAAACTTTTCCATTTTCTTATAATAAAGCCGACAGTTGACTTTGGAATATTTAGGAGCGAGGACATTTCACGACTTGATTTGTTGCATCCAATGACAGTTCAACGCTGGAAATATCTGAGCTCCTGAGAGCGGCCCATTCTTTCACAAATGTTTGTAACAGTCTCCATACCTAAGTGCTTGATTTTATACACCTGTGGCCGGGCCAAGTGATTAGGACACCTGATTTTGATCATTTGGATGGGTGGCCAAATACTTTTGGCAATATGGTGTATTTTGATTATTGGGTATTTTGACAAATATGCTTTTTTAGACTGCAATTTTGTTCAGTAAAGGACACTTAGTACAAATGTTTAGCTTGTGTGCTATTATGCGCTTAGCTGTTGTGTAACTGCTAGCTCCTACTAGGGTAGTCTAGCCCTACAGCCTTTTAGGTTCCATTTTATATTTACGGTATTTCACAAAGATACCAGAAAAGACCAACCTAGTGTGCTTTTTGGGGGACATTTAACTGTAACTGTCAAGTTCAGATGCAAGTCGATATAATCTTATACTTATTTTTTTTCCTGATATCGGATTGATCTCCATATCTAATCGGGACATTCCTGGTTAAAAAAAAGAAAGTCTCTTCAGCGTCTTCACTTTTAAACCCGCCTTTCTATTTGTAGGTCGTTTAAAGAAAGAGCAGCAGGCCTTCTCCAGGATCTCCGATGAAAGCCTGGATAAGATCCCCGAGGAGGAGGAGGAAAGCCCCGTCTTTAAAGAGCTGCCCGGGGCCAAGGGGACGGATGAGGCCGTGCTGCCGCTCACAGGAGGCAGTAGCGAGAGGAATGCTCGCACCTCCAACAGCGAACTCGCCAACCTGGCCAACGGAGGCACTGTCATGCCCAACGGCAGAGTTTATGGTAAAACATTCACTTCTAAACTTGATGCAATGAGATGTAAATATGCCATTTTGGTCTACCATTACAGTCCAGGAGTTTACAAAGGGGAGTGCAACAGCTTAAAAAAAAAAAGATGAAAAAAATTATTTCAAATGAATTAATTTTGAATTTCTACTGTGGGTCTGAGAAACCAGAAAAGTAGCAGTGGCCCAATTGTATTTTGTTTTTTGAAAACTCCTGCTGCACTCACTCCAAATAAAACTGGTCCAGACTCAGACTACTGGTATTAAAGGACAGCAAGAGACTCGGCTAGGCTTCACCACACGTCAGGGTGGCCCTCTGGATTGTGGTATTTCTTTCAATTAAAAAAAACAAAGGTAAGGATTTTAATATGTGATTAATCTATCTTAAGTTTTCTAAAGGGGTCTTCTTCTGTCGGTTTCTGTCATCCAGGTCAATCAGACCTTGTTTGCCATTCGGTGGTCTGTGTTTGGGGCAACTAGTGACTATATGCTCTACTGTCTGGACTGGGTCCACACACTCTCAGGAGGCACTATCCGCAAGTCCCCACCTCTTCATCGGTCCTCAAGCGGTTGAGAGTTGTCCATTGCTTCAGTGCTTCAGTTACTGGCCGGAGACCTCGGTGGGGTCATCGATGTAGTGGTGATGCCCAGATGGTTCTGCTAACTTCTACTGTTCTCTCCATCTTGTCTTGACCTAGGTGGCCTTAGAAATATCAGCTGATGTGCTGAACAGCTCGTGGGCTTGCGTGGCAAATGGGCGCTGTGACTTATGGCGCACGTGTCGTGGTGTTTCTGTGTTATGAAGGGGGTGGAATTCGTTGGTCTGTGCCATTCGGGAGAGGGCCAGTGCGGCTGCTTATCGTCTGATGTTTGCCGGGGCGATACCAGCAAGGACGGGCAGTTGGTTTACTGGGGTCCCTCGCAGGCACCCAGAGACGGTCCACAGGGCGCTGTTGAGGGCGACATCCAACTTGTTTACATGGGACCTACGGCACTAAACCGGGGCCCAGTACTCAGCGGGTGAGAAGACCAGGGCCAGCGTGGACATGTGCAGTGTCTTCAGCGTGGCTAGTGTTGTGTTTTGACTAGATGTTCCTCCCAGGAAATTTAAGTTGCTGGTCAATCCTAAATTCTTTTGATGACACATAAGCTGATTTTAAATGATAACCGAGAACAGAATAGGTATTTTGCAATTTAATCCAAAGCTTTGGAGAGACCAACCTATGTAACAACACATTGAATTAGCATCGCCTAAGTTGATCTGACATCACTTTGGAAGTCCTGTCCTTTTCAATATGCCACTAGCATATTGAAAAGTGAAGTTTCACTTGTAGCACAAGGGGCGATAAAGCAACCGCATGAGGCTATGGTGGCCAATAAAACTCCAATGGAGACCATGACAATTTTTAAAGGGTTCAGAGACACCGGAAACTTCAGTAAGTTCCTTAGACAGGGCTTGGATGCCCTCTAAGGCCCTCTGGACCGAGCCATCGGGGGCGGTGGTGTTAAGAATGAAGGTACAGCATTGGTCACCAAACATTGCACACACACCTTCTTCCTTGGCTAGGAGGTGGTCAAGGGCTATGCGGTTCTGGATGGCGATGAGGGAGGTCGGGGCAAGTTGTTCAGCAAGTCCCTCAACAGCGTCACGAGTCAGGTTGGTCAGTCTCAACAGATTATAAAAAACATAGTTAATGCGTTTTACATTTTTAGTAGCAGTCACAGAGAAAATAGCACCAATGATAGGAAGGCTCTTGAAATCTGCACAGGTTTAACAACACAATTAATGTTGTCAGGGGATCCCCCTTGGTTGTCCTATTGCATCAAAGTAAACACCATCAGGGTTTCTCATCAAATCAAAGGAGCCCCTTACACTCCTCCTAGATGGAACATGGTGGCGTCGGCGGGAAGTTAAAGAGGCTGCTGAAACAGGAGTTCCAAGGGGTGTTAATTTGGTACCCACTAGGGTGAGTGGGGTCACCAGTCTAACCATAGCACAAAGCCCAACGGCTAACGTCGGGATTCTAATGTACAATCTGTGCTCCCCACAATATCAGAATAAGTCAGCCCGAGCCCAAGGGACTATTTTTGAGCAATCTATCAGTGTGGTGCTCCAGGAAGGGTCATTGTCACCCAATTTGTTGGGGGACGAAGAGGGTCCTGTGAATTGAAAACAGGTGTAATTCAGCTTTTGGGCCACGAAGGGAAGAAGTGAGGTGGGATTGTCAACAGGTTGGTACACACAGGCCAACAAATCGCACCCTGACGGCGTGGGTTGAGAAAACAAGGAGATAAGGCAGTTTGAGCCATTCGTGTCAGTCAACTCAAAAGGGGCGGAGTAAGTGTGGTGAAAGGGACGTCCAGCGGAACAAGCAACACAGTCACCCATGTTTTGGCTCTTGGCCATGCTAGTCATCCACCTGAGCCACAGGTTGCCTGCACCCGCTCCTAGGGTCAAAGCTACCAGGTCTTCAGTGGTGATGTCATTAGTATACACAGATGTGAGAGCCTTTGAAACGTCACCAAGGTGGAGTGGCATTTTAGGTGCTACAGAGGGGGTAGAGGTAGTTAACGCCCTCTCAAGGACATACATTTTAATAATCCCTTCAGAGTCTGTACCAGTCTGGTCAACCCCCAAAACAACATAAAAGGGACTGGGCCAATTGGGCATGACACTCACGTTGGCAATTGTAAGGATGAGGGGGTTCTGGGAACGATCAAAATTCCTCTGAAATGTCATCCCTTCCTGAATAGTTTAGCTGTGATAATAGGGGCCAGTGGGATTCCAATGCCTTTTGTAGTGGATTACCTGCGTCCACGAGGGGCACCACCCACTAGAGTATGTATTCTGCTTCCGACACAACAGGGTTGCGTCGTAACAAAGATAGAGGTTACTACCACGGTAATAGCTATTATGTCTCTCGCACTCAATCACACTGCACAGGTCAAAAAAGTAAGTCTCGCTGTCCCCCTTGATCCAGTCTATTTCAAGTCCGCCATATGTTCAAAGACACCTGTCAGTCACTGTCGTCGGGAATGAAGGACTGAGGCACAAGGACAGTAGAACAAGCCCAAGTACCAGTCCGTCTGGGAATACTACTGGATGTAACATCCTGCCTTTCGTCTATCAAAATCAGAGTAATTTAGGTAACGAAACGGGGATTAACAACAAACTTTTCACTTATTGTAACAACACCAATAGTTATGCTGAAAACAAGTAAGAGAAGTTGGATAACATCAAGTACATAGGTTGGTCTCAAGTAAGGATATATGATGCAGCAGTTGAGCAGGTCTGGTAGATCTACACAACGGTAGACGGCAGCTCAGGGGGGGGGGGGAGGATCTCTCTCTGCGTCTTCTTCTGGGCTGTGAGACTATGTGTGTGTAAGTTACTAAAGCCTCACTCTTCTATGACCTGAGGGGAGAGGTTACCAGCACATCACCCCCTTTAGCGGCTAAAAATGTGTCTTCTGCCTGCTCCCGTTCTTCTTCAGATGCCTCAGGCTCAAAAGGCGCTGCTAGGGGGTCGAGTGGGGCAGGTGATGTGGCAATGTCGGCAGTGACATCTGCTGGAGATCTGTCAGGTTCTTCAGCAGGAGTGCAAAGGGAGAGGTGGTACTAGGTGTCTGTTTACCAGCCTGTCGAAGGGCGTGGGACGTCCATTCCACGACCTTGAAGGGACCGGTCCACCTAGGCTCCGTCCACTTGCGCTTGATGACCTTGATCTTGACCCACTCAACGGGCGGAAGGGTTCTTGGAGTGGTGGATTGTTGCCCACGAATCTGTGGAGGGAAATTATTACACAAATTCTGAAATCTGGTTTTACGCTGATTCCTCCTTCCAGGGGGGTGGCTGGTCCTGGGAAGGGCTGATCTGTATGCAGTTCATAGGGTGAAAAAACAGTTTTGTTCATGGACATTTGGATGGTCATTAAAGCCAATGGTAACGCGTCAACCCACTTCAATTTGGTCTGTGCACAGATTTTAGCCAATTTTGTCTTAATGTTTTGGTTTATTCTCTCAAACCTTACCTTGGGACTGAGGATGGTACACCGAACCGAACCTGTGTTCTATAGAGTCCGAGAGCCTTTTCGACCAAGGCTAAGTGAGCATTTTTAAAATGGGTGCCGTTGTCTGACCTAATCTAGGGTGGCATCCTGACCAGATGCCCGAACCACCTCATCTGGCTCCTCTCGATGTGAAGGAGTAGCGGCTTTACTTTGAGCTTCTCACCCTATCTCTAAGGGAGAGCCCCTCCACACGCCGGAGGAAACTAATTTCGGCCGCTTGTACCCGTGATCTTATCCTTTCGGTCATGACCCAAAGCTCATGACCATAGGTGAGGATGGGAACGTAGATCGACCGGTAAATTGAGAGCTTTACCTTCCGGCTCAGCTCCTTCTTCACCACAACGGATCGGTACAACGTCCGCATTACTGAAGACGCCGCACCGATCCGCCTGTCGATCTCACGATCCACTCTTCCCTCACTCGTGAACAAGACTCCTAGGTACTTGAACTCCTCCACTTGGCGCAGGGTCTCCTCCCCAACCCGGAGATGGCATTCCACCCTTTTCCGGGCGAGAACCATGGACTCGGACTTGGAGGTGCTGATTCTCATTCCGGTCGCTTCACACTCGGCTGCGAACCGATCCAGCGAGAGCTGAAGATCCCGGTCAGATGAAGCCATCAGGACCACATCATCTGCAAAAAGCAGAGACCTAATCCTGCGGTTACCAAACCGGAACCCCTCAACGCCTTGACTGCGCCTAGAAATTCTGTCCATAAAAGTTATGAAAAGAATCGGTGACAAAGGACAGCCTTGGCGGAGTCCAACCCTCACTGGAAATGTGTTCGACTTACTGCCGGCAATGCGGACCAAGCTCTGGCACTGATCGTACAGGGAGCGGACCGCCACAATACCCCCATACTCTCTGAGCACTCCCCACAGGACTTCCCGAGGGACACGGTCGAATGCCCAAATTTGGACCAACAATTTAATTTAATACACTGCAAGGTCAGTGGCATTTTCATTACTATAAAAACACCTGAAGAAGCTCTTTTTTCCCCAAAAAAATCTTCTTGGTGAGGCCAAAAACTTTGGAATGATGTTCTATAATGGTTGTAAGTCCGCATTTTGAACATGCTTCCTCATTTAAATGAATGCTTCCTTACAAACATCTTACCAAAGTCAATGTTCACTTCAGCCCAATCCTCAGGAGGGTCAGCTGCCATCAGGAGTTACTCAAGCTCACAGATGGAGGGAAGCTTTCTGCATTGTTGGATGATCTTCTTTTTGAATGTGGTTGGCCACTTCTCCAGAAACTTGCCCGATTAATCCTCTTCAAACAGTAGAACAAAATCCTGTTCAACCTGTAGTAGGAAGTTAGGTACCAGTTTTAAAATTACACAGTAAACAACAGTTACAATGTGCAATAGTTGTACAACATTAATACAGAAAATGTCGATGAGTTTATTACCAAGCCTTTGATGTCTTTCAAACGAGGAAAATAAGATAGAATGTTGCTTGACTGCTGTTGGTCCAGGACCATGTTATGCCGATGGGCAAATGTCAGCTTCATCTTATTAATGACCATGTCCACGTCAGCCGAATGTTTCATCAGTGACATCGCTTCCCTGCACTCATCTTCAGACAGGACAATCTCCGGAATAAATTGGGTAACTCCTCCAACAGTTGGTCCTCCCAACTTGTCTTCATCAGATGGTCCTTCCGCCAAAGCTAAACAATATGGGGACATACGACTCATGACAATCACATACAGTTCAAAACACTTTGTCAGCTGGATATGACCCAACTTTTATGAAAAAATGTTTGACTATTGGCTGAAAAGCATTGCAAAAAATGCAACAAAACCAATAAGTGCTCATATGACTATTCTATTCAATAAATTTTTCAAGAATAATATAGGATTACCTCCAAATGATGATCGCCTTTCTTTAGCACTGCATCTCTGAATAGTTTTAATTCTCCAGGCCAAGTTCCCAGTACCACTGTTGCTATCATAAAAATGTTCCGTTGAGAGAATTGCAAAAATAGGCACTATTAGTCACAACATACTCTGGGACGACTCAAAATAAAGACTGTAACAACAATTAAGAGTGTATAACTCACATAGCCATTCTTGGAAAATGGATCACAATTCCTTGTGCATACATTTCCTTCACCTGTCTAGACGGAGATGTACTTTAAAAAAAAATCACATTCAAGTTTATTCGTCATACACACGTTTTATAAGATGTAGTGAAATGTTTATTATTCACTTTAGATTTAAACTTACTCTGAAACCTAAATAAGAACACATGTGCCAATCAAAACCAATAAACAACTTACCCATTTTTCTCCGTCATCTCAGCTGCCAGTATATTAACCAATTTTCTTCTGCTCTCATCTGTCAAGGACTTAGTTCGGTTGTATTCATTTATTATATATTCTCCACCCGATTTCTTGGTAAGAACGGATTTCACTAGCTGAAATAAAATTATCAAACAGAAATAAAAAAAAGTTTTAGAAATCTATATTTAGTACAATACAATGTTAAAATCTGGACATAACTTAAAAATAGCTCTCATATGATGCAATTTAAGATCATTGTTCGAACCATTTGAATCCTTGTTCAATAGAAAGCATTAGTGCCTGTATGAAGTCTTACTTCCATAGTTTCAGAGTCCAGCTTCTGACGCTTTCTGGTAGGAGTGTCTTCAAGGATGATTGTGTCTCAGTCCGATGAACAAACGGATGTTTGGGACTTTGGAGAGGTTACCATGGAGACAGATTCTAACCACCATTGCAAAAAAGAGAAAGAAGACATGTTGGACACAATTTGCTCATAAAACCACACCTAATATAATGGAGAATATCGGTTTGCTTTGAAAAAAAAAAAGTTACTTAGCTTGATTATAAATAAAGATTTACCTCTTCTCACTATTGGAATAAAAATATTAATATAGCTTACAAATTTAAAGCGGTAACAAACCTGTTTTGTATTTGATGGTTAGTACCCCAGTGGATGGATCCTTCACAATTTCCTCAAAAACATCATCATCTATCTCAGTCCCTGAACTGTCAACAACTTTGACACCTTCTGTTACAGCTGGGACACCGAATTTGGGAAATGCTAGGAAACAAAAAGCAGAAACCGACAGGTCATTTGATACATTTTTAAAATGAGTTTCAAATCAGTTATTTTGAAACGAAACATACAGCCAAGGTTTAGAGGCCCAGTCAAAACAAATACTGTATATACAAATATAAGGGACGGCGTGGCGCAGTGGTAGTGGCCGTGCGCAACCCGAGGGTCCCTGGTTCAATCCCTACCTAGTACCAACCTCGTCACGTCCGTTGTGTCCTCAGCAAGACACTTCACCCTTGCTCCTGATGGGTGCTGGTTAGCGCCTTGCATGTCAGCTTCCTCCATCAGTGTGTGAATGTGTGTGTGAATGGGTAAATGTGGAAGTAGTGTCAAAGCGCTTTGAGTACCTTGAAGGTAGAAAAGCGCTATACAAGTACAACCCATTTATCATTTATTTATTTAC
This sequence comes from Nerophis ophidion, assembly GCF_033978795.1. NCBI lineage: Eukaryota > Metazoa > Chordata > Actinopteri > Syngnathiformes > Syngnathidae > Nerophis > Nerophis ophidion. The sequence goes on from NC_084617.1 coordinate 39,810,208, forward strand.
CAAAAAAAGGGCCAACAAATGTGAAATTGCACACTCAATTAAGAAAACACATACAATTAAACATGATTTATGATACCTGTAATCTTGTCTGCATATCTTCACGCTGGTAAGCTAACAGGTGATTGTTTAGTAACCTCGCCACCTACGCTCAATAGTGCCTAGACCAGGGTTACTCACTATTTTTTCGCCACATCTCCAGAGCATAATTATGTACAATTTATATATTAAATATTCTATTTCACATAATGTTTGAAATTGTCCCACATCCCTCGCAAAAACAAAGTCTGAGGTGGTTAACATTTAAGCGAGGATTCACTGGGTGACATTAGCCCTTTTAGAATACCATATTTTTTAGATACAAAACCGTACACAAATTACTTCATTACATATTGAGCAACAATATAAAGTAAATTGTGACATGATGCTACAAATTACAAATAATTGATTTAGTAAGAGAGGAGAAGCAACTTACCACAGTCCTTAAACATTCAGAATATGGCTTCCCGAAAATTCTTCAGGGTGTGGACACAAGGAGGGGCTGGAGGGCGGGGCTAATCAGTGTACCTCCAACACTGTCTCGTTTAACGATGGAAATCAACACCAACACTCGGGGGCGTTTTACTCTAGCTGTTGTTGTAATAACTCTGATATAATTCATGTTAACACTGCATATTTAACACTGGGGATTTTATTGTGTGTAATTGTCAACGCAAATCAGCAAGTACCTTTTCCCTTGTACCAGATTGATCATATCAATGAAATCAAAAACTATACACCAGGGGTGTCCAAACTTATTCCACTGAGGGCCGCACACTGAAAAATCAAAGCAAGGGGGGGCCATTTATTTTAAAAACCAATACAATATATGAATAAAACATACCGGTATACATTTAGGCCTCCACTCAGGCTTGATCCCGGGGACCTCAAAGGGTTTTGGTAAAAAATAAAATGTTAAAAATGTATCATTATTCAGTATTATTATTTTTATTATTATTCAAGTTTTAAATCTCTAGATCAACATTAAGTGTATCTGTTAATATGAAGTTTTTAAAGATTTAAGTTGTATGCTCTTTTTGTCAAAGAAAACCATGTTTTTTTATGGAAAAAAACACAAAATATGTGTGTTTGCTCTTTTTATACCACTTTTTATGTTTTTAAGTTTTTTTCAATAATATTTTTAAAATGTGCCGTGGAGCCGTTAAAAAATGACCTGCGGGCCGCAAATGGCCCCCAGGCTGCACTTCGGACACCCCTGCTATACACGATCTACCCTCACCTCTTCCATATTCCTAATTAATCTACTAAACTACTATCGATGTGCAAAATCGTTATTTTCAAATTAAATTTAGTTATAACTTCGCACCCACGGGAAAAAGGTTAAAACTGTGGAATGTGTCAGAGTCGTATGATTGTCGATTTTGTTGTAAGGAGTCTGAATCCCGGAGGCTTCCTCCCACTTCCAAAGACATGCACCTGGGGATAGGTTGATTGGCAACATTAAATTGGCCCTAGTGTGTGAATGTGAGTGTGAATGTTGTCTGTCTATCTGTGTTGGCCCTGCGATGAGGTGGCGACTTGTCGAGGGTGTACCCCGCCTTCCGCCCGATTGTAGCTGAGATAGGCGCCAGCGCCCCCCGCGAACCCAAAAGGGAATAAGCGGTAGGAAATGGATGGATGGATGGAGTCTGAATCCACTCTCACCTCCTCCCCCTTCTGTTTCTGAAAAAGGATTGTGTTTGTAATACTATCACTTCAGAAACATCTAAGAAAAAGGTTAGCTGATAGTCAAGTACAGCAAGAGCAGAGGCGGAGGACAGGTCATGTTTGAGGTCAATGATCGGTCAATGAAAGTATTTTCAGTCTCTGTGGACCACTGGAGGATGGTATTAGAGTAGGGGACCCCTTAGCAATCAATCCTACATTTTATGTAAGTTTTTCAAAATGGTGAAAGCGACAAAATATGCTTATATTTATATTGACACAAATGCTAGAAAAACACTAACCTTATGGCGGATGCTTTTGCAATAGTAATTTGACATACTACCACACCTGGTGGCCACATTAATTCGTTAAGTCAAGCTCATTTTGTAGAAATTTGAATGATGCGGACACGTTTGTTACTGAATACTTTCTATCAGACTTCTGTCTCGGCGACTTTGCGTATGTAATAAGCAACTATAATTATTTGATATGCTTAAATGTCATGTGTAGTTTTAGCTCAGCTGTTATGTAGCTGCTAGCTCCTTGTAGCCTACAGCCGGGGTGTCCAAATTGCAGCCCATAGCTATGTGTTTAAAAGACAACTGAAACAATTCAAAATGTGGTATTTGTGTGTCTGTTCAATCATTGGCATCTACGCCCTGTTTCATCATTGGACCTATGTCTTTGGTTTCAGAGAGCAAGGGAACAATGTGGGACAGCATTTGTGTCCATCTTATACCATGCTAGTTGTTGCAAAGATAGGTCAACATGAGCAGCCACACCTTGAGTTCCAACATATATATGTATATATATATATGTGTATATATATATATATATATATATATATATATATATATATATATATATATATATATATATATATATATATATATATATATATATACACATATAGGAGTCAAAGGCCTCCTGGTATGAGTCGTCTAATTGGTGATCATAACATATGGTGGGTCGGGTGGTGGTACACACGGAAACAGCTCAGTCAGGCAGGGTTTTCACTGATAGAACAGTTGGAGCAGGAGTTCGGGTACTCAGTAGGTGTCAGCCATATCTGGTGCTCCAGGCTGTGGTATGAGCTCATGCTCATGGAGGAGCCTTGATAGTGGTGCCGCAGCTTGGTGGTTGTACCGTTAGGTAGCACCAGGAAGCTCCCTTCTGTGCGATATTGAATGTCAGGGTAGTTTGTAAAGCAGGTCATTACCAAGCAGACAAGGTGTGTGGAGGTCGACCACGAAGGGGTGCTTCAGTGTGTGTCCAGCAATTTGAACTGGAAGTGGTTTGGTGACAGGTAACAGTCTTGTGACCTCAGCGAAGCCTTCGACCTTCAGAAGGGAAGCACACAGTTTCTTTGGTACCTCTGCATTCAGAGATGAGTGGGTGGCACCAGTGTCAATCACGAACTGATGACATTGTCCGTTGACACTCATGTCCAGAAGGGGGCCTGTCTGTATTTCCTGCTGGGGCTTCTGCTGTTGGCGCCCTCTGTCACGTTTTCGTGCTCGTCTGGTGGCACAAAGGAACCTTTCCTGCTCGGAAATGCTCTGACATTCTCGAGCCCAGTGACCAGGCTGGTCACAGATGAAAAAGTTTCCACCCTGGACTGGCCTTGAAGCACCGCATTGTCCACCACCCGAGTCCAACCGTCTGGTCTCACGTCTGTTGAGGATTCTTTCCTCCACCTGCTGGAGCTCATAAGGAAGGTCACCCACTGCTGAATATACTTTAGCTGATTTTTGACCTTTCGGTTCTTTAGACATTTTTGCTTCAGTGATTTGTTAATTAAAGAGTTGTTTCCTTGCTGCTCTGTCACAGCCTTGTCGTTTTCCTCTTGCTTATTCCAATTCATGTTTAAAATCACAGCATTAATTGTCCCATTAAATGTTTATCAATACCCCTAATTCAAAGATTAAACGTATTACTTCATGTATGTTTAAGTAACTTTTTAAATCAACTAAAGATTATCTATAAGGTAATTAAACTATCATTTGTGTCGATCAGTTAGTTAGTTGTGCACTCTGACTTCCTGTCGTGTGTGATATTCTACAAAATAAAAGCATGCATTTATTCTTGTTCCTTGAAACCATTCACGTGAGGTAAACATCCATTTTTCTATTTATCTCCTTAAAAACACATAAATCCAAATTAAATCAGTATTATAAAATACAACAGGGTCAACAACAATCCAAAACCATATAATGTCATGCGTCTTTCTTTATCTCTTAACAGTTATTCCTTTTTCATAATCTTCATTTGTCACATAGAAATGTGCTTTCTTTGTTTTTTATTTCAATGATTATTTCTGGTTTACTTGCTGTCCGTTTACTTAAGTTCTAATAACTTGGTATGTCCTCTGATTGGAATTTGTTTAACGCTGCTCTACGTTTTGTTATGACTGGAGCGTTGAGTGTGGCGACTTTTGTCTGTACTTCTTCCGCCCTCTTCACACGCCCTCGTTACCAAGACACATATCTTATCTCAAATGTCTCCTAACAGAGCCTCCTCTCATATTTAATTTCTACCGTGTGTTATTTCGAAATGTAGGAAGGGAGGGAGGGTAATAGTCAAACAGCTATATCTTATCTCTCACAACACCTCTTTTTATTTCTGCGTCACACGCGCACAACAACATTTTTTTAACAAAGAGAGAGAGACTTTTTTTCTGAACTCAAAATCTCAGACCCTTCTTGGAAAACTATAATACCGCACAATCACACCAACAGAGTTAAAAATAACCTCAACAGTCAACTATTTTTCTCACCCAGAAGCCCAGCTGTATTATATCAAACCTTAATAATAATAAACAACCTTTATCATTCACTCTGAGCTAAACAAAATGGCTTGTGAGAGGGAAGTCTGGCCTTCCCTGCTTAGGCTGCTGGCCCCGCGACCCGACCTCCGATAAGCGAAGGAAGATAAATAAATGGATAGATCATTCGCTCATATGATTTCTGAACTACGTAAAGTAAGAACAACTATAAAATACAAATGTATTTCAGCTTTAGGAGTTAACAACCAACCAACCAACCAAACAAACAAACAAACTTGCAGCGAACCAATACTGCTGACACACGAATACCATTTATGAATACCTTCATTTGTCACTTTCTCATCTTTTCTTCAACTTGCTTTTTCCTTTACAAACCACATCCTGTACCCATCTCTTCCTTACACCACACACACGCACGCACCAAAGAAAAAAACTGCATGAATGCTCTTTCTCTACGTTTCATTCTACCATAAAACTTCCAGTTACTTTTCTTAATTTACCAAACGTTTGAGTTCATGACTTTACGAGTGTTGTAAACTCCCTCTTAACCCTTTCAAGAAATGTTCCTTTTTTTCTTTTCTTTTTAAACTCTACCTGCTAATTTCATTGTCGACAACAGTACATTCAATTGATCATTAACCGGTAATCATTCATCACATTTTCCCCAGCCGCCTCCACATTTGTTCTTGTCAAACTATGTGGCCATTGTGTCTCTTTTGTCTCAGTATCTATCGTCCCAGACGACCGGTTTCAAACCCTTTACTCCGAGTTAATCGTCCCAGACAACGAGGTTCTAACCCTTTATGTCGTCCCAGACAACACGTTTCGAACCTTTTACTCAGAATCACTCGTCCCAGACGACGGAGTTCGAATCTTTTACTCTTTTAGGAGAGACCAAATCCCCAGGGCAAGCCACACCCGACCATTTGCTTACTCGTCAGTGAAACAGCCCGTCACGGTAGTCCGAAGGGTTCCTAGCCCGTTACTCTTTTGGCGACGACCAACGACCCAGGGTGAGCCACACCCGACTATTTGTTCATGCTTCAATGAAACAGCCCGTCACAGTAGTCCGAACACAATGACGTGAGTTGACCACTATTTACAACTATTACGTAGAGGCGGACAAGGCCAAAATGCAACCACTCTATCAAAATCACCACTCTGTGTCTGTGGTACAAAACAGTGTTTGACTTACAAACTTTAGGACAGACTCCTAATGCAGATTTTAGAAAAAGGCTCTGCTTACCTTGATTTATGTGTTGGCCAAGTGAGTCTGTCCGGAAGATTGCAAGAAATGTCCAATTCTCAGCGTGTCATCCCAGACGAAAGCCCCCAAATTCTTGCGTTTGGACCAGATGTTCTTCCCAGGGAATTTAAGTTGTTGGTCAATCCCAAGTTCTTTTGATGACTCATAAGCTGATTGTAAATGATAACCCAGAACAGAATAGGTATTTTGCAATTTATTCCAAAGCTTTGGAGAGACCAACCTATGTAACCACACATTCAATTCGCATTGCCTAAGTTGATCTGACAACACTACGGAAGTCCTGTCATTTTCAATATGCCGCTAGCATATTGAAAACAGAAGTTTCATTTGTAGCCCACGCATCCAGACAGCATCGTATGAAGCTGCGAGGTCCAAGAAGACAGTGCCAACCTTCTACCCTGCCTGGAAGCTGTCCTCTATGTCTTGACACAGAAGGTTCACCTAGAAAGTATAAGTAAACATTGATTGATTGATTGATAGAAAGCTGTGGACCTACCGCTTCGGAAGCCAGCCTGTTCTTTAGGCAGCTGAGTGTCTATCACCGGGTTGAGACGTGCATGGAGGAGGCGTTCCAAGATCTTATATGGAACACACAGCAGTGAGATGGGTCGGTATCTCTTGGGGTCTTACTAGGCTTGTTTGGCTTTGGCAGAGCTATCACCTTGGCACGGCGCCAGATCTTTGGCAGCTTCGTACATCTGAGACATATGGAGAGGAAGGAACACAGGCAGACTATTGCCTGGATCCAGATGGATGCCGTCGATGCTTGGTGCCTTACCTGTTTTCAGCCGTTGGATGGCCTGCCCGATTTCTTGTGCTGTCAAATCGTGGGATAGGTTGAGATCACAGCCCGGTCCCTGTGCAGCTCATGGACTCTTGCCGATGTTCTTCTGGCAAAGTCCTTGTCTGCATGGGGGAAGCGGCCGTTGCTCAGCAATAGTGATGCGATGGAATTTGCAGTAATGGAACATTGTGCTAGGGTTGTCGACCTGCCCATGGTCTGCCATGCCCGACGGCTAGAGTGTGAGAAGTCGAGTGATACCACTGTCTCCGTCCATCTTTGCCTGCGTTTCTCATTTACTCTGCAGATGAAGTTGTTTGTTGCGATATCCCTGTCGTCGCTAGTTTGTGATTCTGTGTGGGCGCGAAGTAGATTTTCACATTCGTCATCATTCGTCAGGGTACATAGGCTTTGCGTATGCCGCGGGGGATGTTCTTTTTGGCGGAAGCCAGGATAATCTTGCAGTATGAATCATAGGCGATGTCCAAGTTGATGGGGCGCGGGTGTGGGAGGCCAGCAACTGCCTTGTTCACTTGGTGTGTGAAGCATACCCTGTTTGCTTTCCGGAGGTTCCACCTCTTCACATCTTTCCTTTGTACACGCTGGACCAGAAATGGAATGGTTATGAGCGATGGTCGGTGGTGTGATCGGAATCTGTACAGAATGCATCTTACTGGTAGAGGTTCGTTGTCGCGACATTTTGCAAAGGCCAGTTGGTGCTGTTCCAGCGTGCAGATTATAAAGTGCTTGGCTCATTTTGGTTGTATAGGAGTGTCGCATCGGCGGTTGAGGCCCATTCTGCCAGGAATTAACCATCAGCGTTGGAGCTGCTGTAGCCACGATCTGTGTTCTGGGTGTTGAAATCACCAGCATACATGGCGGGGGCTGGGACATCTGGCAGAGATGTTGGCACGAACTTACTCGGAGGCGGCTTGCAGATGTTGACAATGGCGGTGTCTTGCAATTTAGTTGTAATCCATTCCACCTCTGCATTGTTTGCGGACTGTGCTATGGCTGACCAAGCCATGTCGTTACGAACAAATGAAGCTATGCCGTGATGTTTGTCGGCGGTGTGACCAGCCAGGGTGTACCCAGGGAGCTTCAGAAAGTTCTTGTTTTCAATGTGAGTCTCCTGCAGTAGAACTATAGTCGCCTTGTTTTTAGTGGCGATCTGTTCGATAATGTTGAGTTTAGTGGTGGTAAGGCCTTCAACGTTGAGCTTCAGTAGAGCTAAACCAACTAGGCTTTTTGCGGTCTGCAGACGTGGTAAAGACATTAGTTTCGCTTTTGTAGGCTTTTTGAACCGGTAAGCTACTCGTGGGGGAGGCCGCGCACAGGGTGTCTTTGTCTCCCCTGTCTAAAGGGGTGGCCTGATATACCGTTTTCACTAAATTTTTTCACGTTTTTGGCCCTGAATTGGCCAAAACTGATAACGATCCGATACGATATTGGCAAAAAAAATCAGAGTGCCTACTTTTATTATTTTGTAGTGTAGAGTAGATTAGATTAGATTAGATAGTACTTTATTCATTCCGTCAGGAGAGTTCCTTCAGGAAAATTACAATTTTCAGCACAATCCCATTCAAGATCAGACAAACATTACAGGGAGACAGAACAGGATCGCTGACGGGTCTGCCGGCTTCCAGCGCCCCTTACAAAAAAAGATGAGATACAGGTAAACAAGGGGGGGGGAATAGAAGATTAAAATGAAATAAAAATAAAAATATATACAAAAAATCGGTCTTAGCCTGGGCCTTGGAGAGGGGGTGCAGACTGAGTAGGGGTGTACTGTATACCGGTACTAGTATAGTACCGCAGTACTAATTAATCAAATACGGTACTATACTCTGTTTGAAAAGTACCAGTCTCCAATGTATTTATTTTTTTAATGGGCATGACAGCACATTGGAATAATGGAATCACTTTGAATTTTCCTTTGAACTTTCTCCCATAGGTCGCACCCACTCGATGACCAACGGCTGCCTCAAGTCGCCAGTCTCCAACGGCAGCTTCACCTTCGACGGCCACATGCGCAGCGACGGCCAGGTGTACCACACCGTACACAAGGACTCGGGTCTGTATAAAGACCTGCTGCACAAGATCCACCTGGGCCGCATGGACGACAACGAGCGGCCGGGCGCCAGCGCGGGCCAGCCCGACAACAACTACCGCCTGCTGCGCCGCAACAACAGCTACACCTGTTACACGGCGGCCATCTGCGGCATGCCCGTGCAACCGCTCATGCGCACCGAGTCGCGAGACGACAGCGAAAAGCTGGTGGGTGAAGGCGGCGGCATCCGCAGCAACAGCGTGTCCTACTCCAAGAAGCGGGTGCGTTACGACAGCTACTCGTCCTACTGCAACGCCGTTGCTGAGGCGGAGATTGAGGCAGAGGAAGGCGGTGTGGAGATGAAGCTGGCCACCGAGCTGGAGGGGGTGGAGGAAGAAGGGGGCCCCGCCCCCGAGCCCCTAGATGACTTGGCTGAGGAGGACCACGAGGAGAAAGACAAGCCTGAGGTCTTCCAGCTTTTCCACTTCTTGCAGATTCTCACTGCCTGTTTCGGCTCCTTCGCTCACGGAGGCAACGATGTCAGGTGCTGATATCGCATACACAGCGGAACCTCGATTTACGAACTTAATTGGTTTTTGAACTGGGTTCATAAATCGAAAAGTTCTAATAGTGAAGCAAATTTAAAAAAAATATGAATAATGGGTTCCAGTTTTGAAAAAAGTCTCTCTTTTAGTGGAAGTTTGTAAACTTTGAACACAATATAAAGCAGGGGTTCTTAAAGGGGAACATTATCACAATTTCAGAAGGGTTAAAACCAATGAAAATCAGTTCCCATTGGCTTATTTTATTTTTCAAAGTTTTTTTCAAAATTTTACCCATCACGCAACATCCCGAAAAACGGCTTTAAGGGCCTGATTTTAACCATCGTTATATACACCCGTCCATTTTCCTGTGACGCCACAGCGTGACATCACCACACACAAAGATGGCAATAGCACAGAAAGGTATAGCATAGTAGTGTGGATTCAGACTCGGATTTCAGCGGCGCAAGCGATTCAACAGATTACGCATGTGTTGAAACGGATGGTTGGAGTGTGGAGGCATATAGCGAAAACGAAATTGAAGAAGAAACTGAAGCTATTGAGCCATATCACGACAGACAGTGGAACAGGAGGAAGCAAGGACGAATTTGGCGATCGCCTTCTAGCCAACGATTGGTATGTATTTGGCATTAAATGTGGGTGGAGGGAAAGGCTGGATGCAAATATAGCTAAAAATGAGGCATAATGATGCAATCTGTACATACAGGTAGCCTAAATAGCATGTTAGCATCGATTAGCTGGCAGTCATGCCGTGAGCAAATATGTCTGATTAGCACATAAGTCAATAACATCAACAAAACTCACCTTTGTGATTTCGTTGACTTTATTGTTGGAAATATCCACACATCTCCGTGCCATCTCTGTCGTAGCATCGCTATCGTCAGTAAAGTGTGCGAGGGACTTTCGTATCTTTTGACCACTGGTGCGGTGCAACTTGAATCCGTCGATTGGTATGTGTTTGTTTGGCATTAAATGTGGGTGGAGGGAAAGGCTGGATGCAAATATAGCTACAAATGAGGCATAAAGATGCAATATGTATATACAGCTAGCCTAAATCGCATGTTAGCATCGATTAGCATGTCGTGACCATTGATATGTCTGATTAGCACACTCCACGTAAGTCAACTTGATTCCGTCCCTGTTCGTGTTGTTACACCCACCGACAACACACCGACAAGGCATAATGTCTCCAAGGTACGGAAAACAGTCAAGAAAACGGAAAATAACAGAGCTGATTGGACTTGGTGTGTGTAATGGGTTTGAGAAAATGGCGGAATTCTTCCTGTTGTGACGTCACGGGTGAAAGGTCATTGCTCCGACAGCGAACAATTGAAAGGCGTTTCAATCGCCAAATCCACCCTTTTAGAGTTCGTAAATCGGTTAAAAAAACATATGGTCTTTTTTCTGCAACATCAAGGTATATATTGACGCTTACATAGGTCTGGTGATAATGTTCCCCTTTAACCTTTTTTACCTCGAGGCCCAACTTTTCTACTACTGAAGGGCGCAGGATTCACTCAGTATTCACACTAAATTATTAATTTTACGTTTGTTTTTTAATCATGTGTTAATCACAACGATCATTGTTTATTTAACAAATTAACTTTAGGCTCTGGTCAGGCAGATTAGACAAATACATACATACATGAAACATTTATTTATGTACAATTATGTAAATAAGTGATAATGAATATTTTATTTACAATAAATTTCAAGTGCAAAAGAAAAGACAGCTTCAGTACTTTAGTCATAATTTTTGCACTTAAAAAGTTCTCTCCTCTTGTGCTCCAGATGTCTTTCTTTTGTTTTATCCAATTATTACTGCCATAAGTGGTGCAAAAGTGTATTACAACTGAATAACGCTGCGGCCCATACGCACCACAGCTGATAAACAGATTTGACTTGGTGGCCCTCTCGGGGGCACCCGCGGCCCAACAATGGTTAAGAAACCCTGATATAAAGTGCTATACAGTACAGTATCTTAATCAAACATAACAAGGGAATTATGGATCAACTGTCGTTTTGTTAACAAGCCTAACAAACAATGTCTACTGTCTTCTGTATGTGCTGCTCTGCGAACACGCACACACACAGAGGGCTCTTGGTGCCCTCACAAACAATCAGAAATCACAAAAACCTTAATTTTAAAAAACATATAGCTATGATACTAAACAATTTAAAAAGTTAAATCCACTTAAAGTAAATTAACTTCGGCAAAGGAGCAACTCACAAGAGGAGACAGAAAAGCAGAGCGTTTTTTGTGTGTGGACAAGGCGCTGCTGGACAAGAAGTAGTAGATATAAGGCGGCTTTGGCGTGTTTTTCCAGAGAAGTCCGATCTCATCACAATTAAAAACTCGCTGTGGTACAAGCCTGCTTTCTCAATCTCTTCAATACAAGCGAGCACAAAATGTCTGCCAGCGGGACACAAAATTAATGATGGTTCCCACACAGAAGCCTATTTGGCTCAATCTAAAAGTTAGTGAACCGAAAAGTTCTCAAATCGAGGGTTTCGTAAATCAATGTTCCACTTCAGGGCCCCAATGAATCACAGCCTCTTCCCCAGTTTTGTGAACTTTTTGGTGTAAATCTTGTCTGCAGTAATGCCATCGGACCTCTGGTGGCGCTGTGGATGATTTACGACCAGGGAGGTGTGATGCAGGACGCCGCAACTCCCATCTGGCTGCTGTTTTATGGCGGCATAGGCATCTGCGCGGGCTTGTGGGTGTGGGGTCGCCGGGTCATCCAGACCATGGGGAAGGACTTGACTCCCATAACCCCCTCAAGGTGAGAGAGGACACAGATGGTGAGGTTGGCCAGCTCGTGTGTGTGGGTGTGTGTGGTTGGTTGGATTGTGCCTGGTATTCCCATAAAGCTTGGAAATGTCCAATTGTATCCGGTAAACCTTGGACAGTAGGTATTTAGACACAAAAGTCAAATCAGAACTTCTTTAGGTAAAAAGTTAATTAGATTCATTGTCGCCTCAACGACCTATTTTTGGACTTTTCGGGTGTTATCACAGAAAACAAAACAAAAAGGAGTCTTTTTTTCAAAATGTAAAACACTTCCTTGTGGTCTACATAACATATAATGGTAGTTCTTTAGTTAAAATGTTGCATACCGGTAGATTATGTTTTACAGATCATCTTCAAGTCGCTTTTTGACAGTCGCTTGAGGATGCGCCATTTTGTGGGAGGTCTTTTTTACGTGGCTCATCTTTGGCAGTGTCTTTTCTTGGTCATCTTTGTTGTAGCGGTGTAGCGTGCAAGGACGGGAGTGGAAGAAGTGCAAAAGGTGGAGCTAACTGTTTTAATGACATTCAGACTTTACTTAAATCAATAACGGAGCAGCATTTCCTCATCTGGGGATAGGTTGATTGGCAACACTAAATTGGCCCTAGTGTGTGAATGTGAGTGTGAATGTTGTCTGTCTATCTGTGTTGGCCCTGCAATGAGGTAGCGACTTGTCCAGGGTGTACCCCGCCTTCCGCCCGATTGTAGCTGAGATAGGCGCCAGCGCCCCCCGCGACCCCGAAAGGGAATAAGCGGTAGAAAATGGATGGATGGATGGCATTTCCTCATCTGTGGCTCACTAGTGCAACAACAACGTGAAACCCCGTCCGACCGGAACTCTCTAATAAGTAAAGTTCCTTGGGTAAATTATGTAAACTCACTAGACCGGTATGTTTTAGCACTTTCATGGCAAGTTCTCTGACAGGTATAAGTAGGAATTTCACACTACTTTATATTACAAATGACAACAGCGGAGGATGAATGTCCCATAACAAGAAAATCAAGAAAAAGAAGAAGCTTATCGACTACGGCGTCAACACGGACGGTTCAAATTTTCAGGACTTATGCAGATCCCAAATACAGATCAGCAGGTACCAGAAGGTAAGAAGAGTTGATTTTGCATAATATTGCAAAACAAAATGACAGATAATGTCTTACCTTATACAGACACCATAATAATACTTGTATGTTGAAGCACAGGACAATCCTTCAAGCAATAGCTTACCAAAGTCGTACTAAAATATTTTGATTGATATTTGAGTGCCGTGTGTAATGTTCTATATTTTCAATGGAACATTTACAATTTTGGTGTTACATCACACATATCTACTGGTCACACTTATCATGTCACCGTTTACCAAATAAAATAGCTTCAAGGTCGGTAAGTACAACCAAAATTATTCCGTACATCAGGCGCACCGGGTTATAAAGCGCACTGTCCAGAAATTAAAGGATTTTAAGTGCCGAAAATACAGTAATCTATCGATGATTTGATTAATCTATTTTTTTAATTCCCCAAAAAAGTAGGATGGAACATAGGATGGAACTAATTCAAATCATTTCTTGAGTGTAATGAAATATCCTGCAACGGTAATATCTAACCCATTTTATTAATTTTTTCAATGTTGCTGGCAGACGGAAAAGTGAGCGTTATACAATAGGAAAAAAGCCAACAATGCGTAATGTTACCGGTGCCTGGTGGTGATGATACAGGCGTAGAACATGTAAAAATAAAACTTACGGAGCTGTCTTGCGTCTTCCTCCGCTGTCGTGCTCAATCGCTGCAGTGGTGTCACTGTGAAAAGCCATTTTCTAGTTTGCAAAGTTTACAGAACACCGTGTTGTCTGAGTTTTAGTCAAAATATTCCTGGATTTTGGATTGAAGAGCATTTTTTCCCTTAAAAGTCTTGTTTCCTTTGTTGGCATGTTTACTTCATCGCCAACTAAGGGCAAGTGACGTTGACCAAACCGACAAATCGTTGCAGCCCTGAACAGGGTTCGTAAAAATCTTAAAGTTTGTATATTGTAACTAGGTTTGTCCCGATACCAATATGTAGGTACCGGTACCAAAATGTATTTCGATACTTTTCTAAATAAACGGGACCTCAAAAAATGGCATTATTGGCTTTATTCTAACAAAAAATCGTAGGGACATTAAACATATGTTTGTTATTGCAATCGGACAACAATTTTGTCCTTAAATAAAATAGTGAACACACTAGACAACTTGTCTTTTATTAGTAAGTAAACTAACAAAGGCTCCTAATTAGTCTGCTGACATATGCAGTAACATATTGTGTCATTTGTCATTCTATTAATTTGTCAAAATTATAAAGGACACACTGTAAGAATAGATTATTAATCCACTATTTCATTAACTGTTAATATCTGCTTATTTTATGTTTCAACATGTTCTATCTACACTTCTGTTAAAATGTAATAATCACTTATTCTTCTGTTGTTTGGATACTTTAGATTAGCTTTGGATGATACTACAAATTTAAGTATCACAAAGTAGTTACAGGATCAAACGTTAGTCATATTTAAAGTCCTCATGTATCCAAGGACGTATTTACTGACTTTATAAACATAATAGAAGTTTTTAAAAAAGGAAAAAAGATTTGGTGACAGTAAGAAATATCAATGTAATCATACTAGTATTGACTAAATACGCTATTGTACTTGGTATCGTTTCAGTGAATGTCAGGTGTAGAGCCACCCATGGTATTTGTTTACATTCAGGATTACTAGCTTTTGTTAGTGTTGATGCCGGTATGTATACTCCTAGGGACTGTAGTGAAGCATGTTTAGTTATTCCTCGTCCTGCATTGATACCGATACTTGTAAGAAACTTACTTTATTTGTCGCCATGGAGTCGAGGATTAGCTAAAACACTGCCGACTGCGAATGGATGTTATCTGCTAGCTTGCTAGCCATGTCTTACAGCACCTCTTCCTGAGGGTGTTTCAGTGTTATTTATCTTTAGTTTTTAAGCCAAAATGTGTCCGTTCTCCCTTTTCTGTCTACACACTGTGTCTACTTGTAAGTACTCCGTGATTGTCTGCTCGTAAAACCAGCAACGTGACGATGACGTGCCGTCATGCTCGTTAAAAAAAAAAACTTGGGAACCAGTAATTTTCAAACAGAGTATAGTACTGCTTTTCATTCATTATTACCGCAATACTAAGACTTAGACTTAGACAAACTTTAATGACCCAAAAGGGAAATTGTTCCATACAGTAGTTGTATACCATACAACCCTAATTGAAACAATTTTTTCCACAAGAAACAATGTAAATATGAATAAAAGTCCATATTTAAGTGAAGGTTTGTACACGTTGAACACAATATAAAGTGCTATACAGTACTCTTTATCAAACAAAGAGGTGATGGATCAACCTTCTCTTTATTAACAAGCCGTACTGTCCTCTGGATGTACTGTTCTGCTAACATGCGCGAGCACGCAAATGTCCCTTTGGTGCTCTCACAAACAATCAGACATCACACACGACCATATTGTTACAAAAATACACATTTTAACAAGTTAAATCCACTTACATTCTCAACATCAGCGAAGGAGTAGCTGACGATTAAGAAGCAGACAGAACCGAACGAAGGTAGGGATCGGGGGGGAGGGAACAAAGCCTGCTTCGTTGATTCTTCCATACTTGTGAGCGCCATTAATGTATTCCTTGCGAATTATTATTTTCTAACGCCACACTGGTCTGTTGTCTTTTTGGGACTCGTATTTAGTTTGTAAAATAGACAAAACTTGAATGACTGAAGT
This sequence comes from Nerophis ophidion, assembly GCF_033978795.1. Taxonomy (NCBI): domain Eukaryota; kingdom Metazoa; phylum Chordata; class Actinopteri; order Syngnathiformes; family Syngnathidae; genus Nerophis; species Nerophis ophidion. Next base: position 39,825,933 of record NC_084617.1, read on the forward strand.
GTTTGCACACAGAGGCCTATTGGTCTCGATCAAAATCAAAAGGTTTGCAAATCAAGGGGTTTGTGAATCGAGGTTCCACTGTACTTCCTCATCAAAGACTATTCAGTTCAATTCAAAGTCAGTTGAAAATTAATTGCTAGGCTATATTTTAAAATCATTTTACATAAGTTGTAAAAAAAAAAAAAAAATCACCTGAATCCCTTTCCCCTATAAGGAGACTACGCACATTTCAAAGTGATGCTTAATGATTCTGCACCAAGTTAGAAATGGCGCGTTAGGCTTTCACGCAGAGAAAGAGCAATGTTCCTGTTGTTGTTTTGCTGGCCTTCCCACGTGTTACATAATAATCATGAATAAATCAGAAGACTGCAACACATAAAGCCCAAGGGCTCACTTTGTCCTGAGATCTAAACTGCAGTCTGTGTGCATCCTTGACCATATGTTCCTATGGGTACTAGTCTCTGCCATTGCTGCTTTGCTGGCAAATTTAACCAGGAAGAGAAAAACATTTTGAACGAAGAAGCATTGATTTAAATATGGGAATAGTGGGTTCCGATTTGTGAAGTTAGCGCATTAACACGCCTACTTTTTCCTATTTTACTTGTTTTCTGCTGTTGTAGATTGTTTACACTTAGACACATTTTATTGATCGACAAGGGAAATTGTTCCACACAGTAGCTCAGTTACAGAGGATGGAAAGGATTAGGATGAAATGGATAATGCACAAGGGCACAAAAAGACGGCAAAAACAAAAGGTTTAACGTACACAAAATGTACCATAGTAGCAATATAAAATATAACATATATGTAATCTTCACATATTATATATACAGTATATAATAAATACTGATATGTTATATTATTATATATTATATATTTATATAAAATATACAATATATAACAAATTCCAATTACCATGAACAATATTACAGTATATATGACAGCTGCAGCAGAAGAAAAAAAAAATGCTTTCGCAAGAACCATCGGGCTTTAAGTTTAACTTGGAGCCTCAACTTCTGATGCACTCCCCTTCATGTTGGAATCATTATTCTTCAATTAAAAACAATTTTTAAATAATTTCTCTGCATTTTTAAGTTGATATAAAGATCTTGTTAACAAGTTGAGAAAGAGCTAATAATCAAGTGCTATATTTTAAAGTCCGTGCTAGTATTGAAGATATATTTTATTAAGGGTAAGTTTGAAATGATCTGAATCAGTGATGAGCAAGCTACTTGGAAAAAGTAGTAAGCTAACCTACAAGTTACTCTCAATTAAATCTATCTAAGCTACAGGGGAAGCTATCCCCAGATAAATGTAGGAGGGTACACTACAAGCTACATGGCAACAGTAGCTTTAGGGGTCCCTGCACCCTACTGTAAAAAAACAGCATATATTTCTTACCAAAGAAAAACAATGACTTATGTGTTGTTTGGGAAAGGTTGGGATTGGTGATCTGCAGTAAAACTGCATGAACTCAACTCACCTTAATGTGTGTTCCTAATTTTGTGTTTGACGTCTTAGATGAAGAGAGCAATTATGATTTTGGTTTAGAGTAAACAACTAAAAACTTAGGTTTTGGCCTTTGTTCAATCGTTCATTCGGGTTATTTTATTTTGTCTTTAGATTTTTTGGCCTGGATTCACAGTCCGTTTTCTCTGTTTGTAGCTCGTAGCTTTGATGCAAGCTACCTTGCTACATGGGTCTTGAAATGGCTAAGCTCCAGGAATCGCTATGCTAAGCTACTCTAGCTTTGCTACATCACTGCCAGTACTCAATGGTACCAATTTTTGGTACTTTTGTTTTTAATTAAAAAAAAAAATTTTTTTTTTTTATTTAAACATTTAAAAATGAACTGATTATACTAACTGCTGTCCAGTTGTTGTATCTTGTTTGATTTCGGACTCTCATTTGCAGATATGAAATGTAGTTGCAATTACAGTTGCAAGTCCAAGATACATTTGTTGGCCATAGTGTATAGTCTATAGCAGGGGTAGGGAACCTATGGCTCTAGAGCCAGATGTGGCTCTTTTGATGACTGCATCTGGCTCTCGGATAAATCCGAGCTGACATTGCGTGACACGATAAGTAATGAATAATTCCACTTGTAATCACAGTGTTAAAAATAACGTTCAAAATATAAAAAATTCTCATGCATTTTGAATCCATCCATCCGTTTTCTACCGCACCTGTTCAAGAAGTTTCGTTAATGGTAAGAAGTTATGTATTTATTATTGGTTAGTGTGGGGATTGTCCTCCTGGGGGTTCTTCAGACCACCAAGCACCGACATGAGAACCTGTTTCAGGGTTACAATATTGTTTTATTTTTCAATAAGTCTCTCAGTTGCTTCCTAGCAATTGTATTTTCCTCTTTTGTTCTCGCTCGCGCTCTGGCTCTAGCCCCAACCCCGTCTCTCCTCCTGGCTGCTGCTTATAACAGAGCGACAGGTGATTAGATAACAAGGCAAAGGTGGGCCATCTACGCATCTGTCGCTGATTTCGAGGCCGATCCTGGCAACACCCTGCTTCGCTGCAGGCCCGCAGGCCACGCCCCCTTCACAGTTAGCTTCAGAATAACAATGTTATAAGTCTTTAAATAGACTCCCTTTTTAGACCAGTTGATCTGCCGTTTCTTTTCTTTTTCTTCTATGTCCCACTCTCCCGTGTGGAGGGGGTCCGGTCCGATCCGGTGGCCATGTACTGCTTGCCTGTGTATCGGCTGGGGACATCTCTGCGCTGCTGGTCCGCCTACGCTTGGGATGGTTTCCTGCTGGCTCCGCTGTGAACGGGACTCTCGCTGCTGTGTCTTAGATCCTCTTTGGACTGGACTCTCGCGACTGTGTTGTATCCATTGTGGATTGAACTTTCACAGTATCATGTTAGATCCGCTCGACATCCATTGCTTTCCTCCTCTCTAAGGTTCTCATAGTCATCATTGTCACCGACGTCCCACTGGGTCATTATTGTCACCAATGACCCACTGGGTGTGAGTTTTCCTTGCCCTTATGTGGGCCTACCGAGGATGTCGTGGTGGTTTGTGCAGCCCTTTGAGACACTAGTGATTTAGGGCTATATAAGTAAACATTGATTGATTGATGATTGATAAGAGACCTATTATACTCTAGAAATGTTGGTGTTACTAAAAATGCAATTATTTGCATTTTTTAAGAAATGTAGTTGTTCAATGTTGAATTTTTTTTTTTATATGGCTCTTACGGAAATAGATTTTAGAATATTTGGATTCTTGGCTCTCTCAGCCAAAAAGGTTCCAGACCCCGGGTCTATAGTGTGTTGGTTAGTCAGTTCAGTCTTTGCTGTTACGTCTTTTGTTGCACCCAAAAAAGTAGTTATACTGTAAGCATTGTACTGATTCGCACCAACTGTTTGATTGTGACGTGCATCTTAGTTGTGGTTTTCAATAACAAATTTGGAGGTGTTGCAATCGCCATGTAAAATCGCTACTGCTAATCAGTAGCATGTCAATTGCAAAGCCAATGTATATTTGCATCAAGCTTTACTTTTCTAAGGTTGGAGCATTTTTGAGTATAGTGGTTTGTTCGCATTGACAATTGCAACATTAACTAAAGGTAGTTTGGCTGAGTCCACTCTCTGTGCTGCTGGAGTGATTGCCAAGCAGCACTTGGAGAGAGGCTGCACTTAAAAAAAATGCATACTTCAAGAAGTTTTGTGAAAAAAATGAACGTCATTGAAAAACACATCAATTGAATTCATTGTTTAGCCCCTAGTCCTCTAACATTTATAAAATTATAAAAGAATGTTGCTGAATAGGCGATAAGTCAAATGTTTTGATTTTCCTGTCCAAAAATGTTGACGCACACATAAGATGGCGGATTCTCGCCTGATCCTGCAGTCGTGTGAAGAACGGTCAGTTTGCACGTCCTTCTGACACGTGCTAAACAAAGCGCTAAATGGTGCTAGCAAAGCGGTGATGAGGGGTGATAAAACACATCATTGCGTGTGCTAAATAGCAATGTTTGCATTTTCTCCTCCCATTATTGTGATCAGCATATATTTCCACTTTGCACACATTTTAGTAGGTTAGCTTTGCATGTGCTATCAGGTCTGCGCGTGTTTAGTACACACAAACCTTTAGTAAACAGGCTACAAGTTAGGAAGTAGTTTGGCCAGTGTGCTGGCAAGGCTGATGCAGGATGCGAACCCTACTTGTCCTTTTGTGCTTTCATTCCTGCATGTCCTCTCCATTAAACCTTGTAGTTTATCCATTCTTCATGACTTCCTCTTTTTTTTCCTCATCTCTTTGTCTTCTTCTGTTTTCTTCATGTCTCACCTCTAAATCTTCTTCTTTCCCACATGCTCATTCTCACGGCCTTGCCGTCTCATGATTTTACCCCCTTTTTTCATTTCTCCTCTTTCTTTGACACCCTCCTTCCTTCCTTCCTTCCTTTCTTCGCTAATCTCCCTCGTTTCCATCACTCTCTTACCCTCTTGCCAGCACCCAAAGACAAATTTGCTCTGGTTCTGTGTTCTCGAGGAGCTTTTTCTCCTGCTTGTGTCTGTTTCCATGCCTCGCTGTGACAAAGTGTGTGTGGGAGCGAGGGCAGGCCAGTGTGTTAATGTGCTTGGTGCTTGTGCGTCTATTTTGGGCTTTCACATTTGTTTGTGCGGACAGTGGAGATGCACATTGTAGCTTGATAAACAGTTTGGTTAACATTTAGATCCTTCTCTCGCAGCAACTGCTCCCACCGCCTGCCAGCAACTGAGGAGCTGAAGAACCAAACTTTTACAGTTTTACACGACAAAAAGTAGTGGGCTGTGTTGCATTTTTCTATAGTTTGAATGATTTCTATTTTATAGTTATCAAAGGTGTCCTGATCCAATATTGACATCAGAAAATATATATAAAATAAAAGTAAGTAATTGAAAAAGTTGCATCAGGACACTCCTAATAGTTATACCAGCTGTGCAGGTTGATAGCTGTACTGTAAGTAGGCTAAAATGGTTGTGTGTGTGTGTGTGTGTATATATATATATATATATATATGTATATATATGTATATGTATGTATATATATGTATGTGTATGTATATGTATGTATATATATGTATGTGTATATATATATGTATATATATATATGTGTATATGTATATATATATATATATATATGTATATATATAAATGTACATATATATATATATATATATATATATTAGGGGTGTAACGGTACACAAAAATTTTAGTTCGGTACGTACCTCGGTTCAGAGGTCATGGTTCGGTTCATTTTCGGTACAGTTAGACAACAACAAAATATAAATTTTTGGGTTATTTATTTTGCAAAATCTTCCACCAAAAATATTTTTGTTAGTGGAATATTTGATGTGAAGTAATCAGAACCTTGGATAGGACAATAATTCACAATAACATTGATTTTGATTCAATATTATGTTTTGAGCAATGACAGTTTCAAAGAAAAAAAACAGCTTTGTTTATTAGTCAACGTTGCAATTTTTTCTAAATTACATTTGGCCTTTAAACTTTATTTCACTTTAGTTTATGTTTTTGTTTATTTTAATATTATTTTTAGAATGTGCCGTGGGCCTTTAAAACATTAGCTGTGGGCCGCAAATAGCTTCTGGGGCACACTTTTGACACCCCTGCTATAGATAATAAAAATAAAATCTGATAAATCTATGGGTAAAAAGCAGAGCCTGGCGACCCATGCGTGTTTATCATAACTCTTTCGCTCTCTCTGTCTCTGCCCCTCTCTCACGAATGCTAATGCGTGCACAATTTGTTTTGTTTTTAACCCCTTCTTAACCCTGAATGTACATTGAAAATACACGCAACCCGAACTTAAAGTGCCGGACATCTGAGGCATTTAAGAAACGCCACCCGGACAGCCCCGCAAAAGAGGACATATCCGGTGAAAAGAGGAGGTATGGTCAGTCTATCGTAGCCCGGTCGCTGCTAGCATGCCGTGTGTTGTGCCTCGGTGTGCATTGTTTACACAACGTGCGGCACGCTACTTAATATGTCCGTATGATAACTCGTTCGGTACACCTCCCAACCGAAACCCCTGTACCGAAACGGTTCAATACAAATACATGTACGGTTACACCCCTAATATACATATGTATATATGTAGCCGGTTCGAGTCTGCGTTGTGTAGTTGCTTCGAAGACAAGAGGACTCTGTGGTTGCCTTTAGCCGAAACAGGTGGCGTATTTATTTTTATCTGTATGAAATATACAGGAAACATTGCGGCAGCGTTAACACAGGACTCAGCAGCAAACCAGTTTCCTCACGCATGTCTCAGCAACGAGTCAGTTTAAATGAACAAAAATGTTATATGAAACATTCACATTTATCACAAAACCTATACATCACATTTACAAATACACTGAAAATGAATACACCACCGTGAAATGATTTATACAATAGGAAAATAAATAATAAATATAACAGTACAGAAAAATAGAATAAAGTTTTGGGAGCAACAGAAACATACCTGTATGAAATATACAGGAAACAGTGCGGCAGCGTTAACACAGGACTCAGCAGCAAACCAGTCTAAAATGGAGGGAAAACTTCAATGAAATGCCGCAGCCACTGTGTGTGTGTGAGCGAGAAACGCTACCTAGCAGTACACCAGCAAAAAGTTTGCTAAAACACTCAAACTATGAGTAGAACAAGTGTACATAACCATATCAGCAACAAAAGAGCCCATTATAATCTCGTTTCACAGCCAAACACTTTAAAAACACTAGAGCAGAGAGAAACACTTACTTCCTCACGCATGTCTCAGCAACGAGTGAGGACTCAACGTCACTTCCGGAAGAAGGTAGGATTTCAAAATAAAATGACAAATTCTCCCAAAACGAACTATTTCCTAAAAAACTGACAAAATAAAAGTGACAATGGATATTATAGAGGAATCAAATAAAACGTGAGGGATTTTTGGTGGAATGCGTACAATATAAGTTATATACCTGCTACATATATATATATATATCCTTCTTTTTTCTACCGCTTATTCCCTTTCGGGGTCACGGGGGGCGCTGGCGCCTATCTCAGCTACAATCGGGCGGAAGGCAGGGTACACCCTGGACAAGTCACCACCTCATTGCAGGGCCAACACAGATAGACAGACAACATTCACACACTAGGGCCAATTTAGTGTTGCCAATCAACCTATCCCAGGTGCATGTCTTTTGTAAGAGGGAGGAAGCCGGAGTACCCGGAGGGAACCCACGCATTCACGGGGAGAACATGCAAACTCCACACAGAAAGATCCCGAGCCTGGATTTTCAACCCAGGACTGCTGGAACTTTGTATTGTGAGGCAGACGCACTGACCCCTCTGCCACCGTGAAGCCCCATATATATATATATATATATATATATATATATATATATATATATATATATATGTACATATATGTGTGTGTGTGTGCGTGCGTGCGTGCATGTGTGTACAGTACAGGCCAAACGTTTGGACACAACTCATTCACAAGTCAACTGATCAGTGACGTGCGGTGAGGTTCATGGCTGGTGAGGCACTGACTTCATCACAGTCAGATTTATAAACATATGAACCCTATAGAGTATCTTATTCACCATTTGATTGGCTGCAGTTAACGGGTTATGTTTAAAAGTTCATACCAGCATTCTTCCCTGCTTGGCACTCAGCATCAAGGGTTGGAATTGGGGGTTAAATCACCAAAAAGGATTCCCGGCCGCTGCTGCTCACTGCTCCCCTTACCTCCCAGGGGGTGAACAAGGGGATGGGTCAAATGCAGAGGAGAACTTTCTCCACACCTAGTGTATGTGTGTGACAATCATTGGTACTTTGACTTAATGTAGCAGGGACTTTAGCTAGTATAGTATTGTAAAAAAAATTCCACTTATTGTTATCATTTTCAGCGATGATACTGCTAACATTAAAAATATTGAATAATCACTTGTATGTAGAACATAAAAAACACAACAGTACACAGTGTTGTCACTATGACTGGTGTAACAGTGTTGTCACTATGACAGGTGTAACCGCGCTCCAGCGGCCGTGTTCATTCATTGTCTTTACTGTAGCATAAAAAATGCAGATGGCCTTAAAATGCCGCAATACTCAGTCACCATATTTAAGTACCCAAAATAAAGACTCAACATAAATATAAATTCAATCGGATCAGAAACATTGGAGGAAACGGGATTAAAACCCGATGCTAACCGCCCATAGAAAATACATGGGTACGGCTAGTAGCTACTATTAGCAAACAAATTCACTTACCAACTCGGCGTAATATCTCAACATCGACACACTCTTTCGTTGCAACTCGGCCCTGATGGTCGGCACCTATAAGTTTACAATTAGTTGAAAAATGTTGGACGGTTGTTTTTACAATATGAAGGCAAACGACAACTTTAAAACATACCGGCTTCAGATGTCCCCAGGGCTAGCCGAATAGTGCAAGAATGATCTCTGGGATCACTAGCGTACTCTACCACAAGGATGCCGGAGAACATGTGCCTCACATAGCGGGTCTTCGGAGCCGTTATATGACTGCCCAACACAAGAAATATGTTACACACATACATTTGTTGACAAAATACACTGTACATTATATACCTCAGCTAACTAAACTATAGAAATGCATAATATAAATCATATAGCAATACGGTCTAACTGCACAGCAAACAGCAGTTAGCCGAGTCATTGCACAATCCACAGGAGGCTCAGCTGGCTGTGACTCACCGCTGGCTGTGACTCACCGCTGGCTGTGACGCACCGCAAGTATTTCTCAGTATTTGAACGGCAAATGTGAAAATTAAGTGATTTTCAATAAAAACAATTTTAAAACTGGTGAAGTTAATTGGAAAATAACTTTATAGTATAATCACTGGATACATATAACAAAATATTTTTCTTTTTTTTCTTTTTACATTTTTTTCCATCCAGCACACCTTACAACAGTGGTAATAAAAGATGCAACCTATGCTTAAAAGAGAAACTGTTTATTATATATCACCCAGACCTGTCATCCCTCAACAAGCGCAGTGAAATTATATCAGCATGCCGTCACAGACGGAAACACCTCCTAGTTAACAAATGAGCCAATAACCACGTCCCTACGCCTGCCTGTACCTACCCACTCTGTGCCCTATATAAACCATGGTATGTGAATGCTTCCATTAAAATCTCCTGACGATTGAGGGAACCCCTCATGAAACAGTTCTGTGGAGATGAAGTAGTCTTGTGATTTTTCCCACACACACATATTGCGCTCTACCACAGTATCGAGCACTATTCTCTGGATAATCAAATTAAGACATATATACATATATATATATATATATATATATATATATATATATATATATATATATATATATATATATATATACACATGTATATTTATATGCATATGTGTTTGTAGCGACCGGGCTACGATAGACTGACCATACCTCCTCTTTTCACCGGATATGTCCTCTTTTGCAGGGCTGTCCGGGTGGAGTTTTTTAAATGCCTCAAATGTCCGGCATTTTGAGTTAGGGTTGCGTGTATTTTCAATGTATGTTCAGAGTTAAGAAGAGGTTAAAAACAAAACAAATTGTGCACGTAGCAGCATTTGTGAGGGAGGGGCAGAGACAGAGCGCGAGAGAGTTATGATAAACGGGCATGCGTCACCAGGCTTTGCTTTTTATCCATAGATTTATCAGATTTTATTTTTTATTATCTATGGCAGGGGTGTCAAAAGTGTGCGTCAGAGGCCATTTGCGGCCCACAGCTAATGTTTAAAAGGCCCACGGCACATTCTAAAAATACTATTAAAATAAACAAAAACATAACAAAAGTGAAATAAAAAAGCCTAAAGGCTAAATCTAATTTAGAAAAAGTTGCAATGTTGACTAATAAAACAAAGCAGTTTTTTTTTCTTTCAAACTGTCATTACTCAAAACATAAAATTGAATCAAAATCAATGTTATTATGAATTATTTATTCAAGGTTCCAAATATTTCACATCAAGTATTCCACTAAGAAAAATATTTTTTGGTGGAAGATTTTGCAAATTTGGTAAATAAATAACCAAAACATTTATATTTTGTTGTTTTCTTACTGTACCGAAAATTAACCAAACCGTGACCTCTAAACCGAGGTACGTACCGAACCAAAATTTTTGTGTACCGTTACAACCCTAATGTATATATGTGTGTGTGTGTGTGTGTGTGTGTGTGTGCGCGCGCATATGAATATGATACAGCAACAAAAACTTCAGTAATTTATATGTAAAAGCTGTAAAATTTGACTTAGTAGTATCTCTAATTATATTAATTATTAAGTGTTTATTTACCTAAACCGCAAAGAAGACAAGGTATTATTTTGAGGCGGGTGAAAATTGATTATTTCTGAAAATGTATACCTCATTTTAACTTTATGTAATTGTTTTAGCTGTAATGATTTAAAGTGGAAAAAAAATGTTTTGGTTTACATGGTCGAAGTGCACAAAAAAATAGAAACAATGTTATAATTTTAGTCCAATCAAACTACTAAGCCAGCATTGATACTGTAAATGAGTTCATTGAAACAATACAGCCAGTGAAACACCTAAGGAGCGCATGCAGAGGTAGAGAGAGCTACTGGATGCTGAACACTCCCGCTTCACATGCAGCTACTGCCATCCTGTGGAATTGACGAGGTTGCCCACAGCCACATCTGGTAATGCCTTTGAGTATGCTTGCTTTTTAATAGATACAGTGGCTTGTTGAGTGTTAATTGGAGACTTTTGGTACAACGGTGCTGTGAGGCAACAATATTCAAAGATCCTTACATAACAAGTTCGATCTATTTTCAAGCCCATTCGGATTCATGTAGCCGCTAAAATGCAAAGGATTATGGTCAGTCGCATGCATTTTGCAATCTAGTGGGCCTCCACACAATTTTTATTTGTTCAGGTTTGACGTAGTGCGCAGTGGAAACGCCACCTGTGAGACCTGAGGGCAGCATGTTAGCGTGCGTGAGTAAGGCAGAGCTGACCGTGTTTTCTATTCTTGTGTGCGCCTTTTCAGCATGTTTGTGTTGCGTGACTTGCTGTGTTGAACACGGTTGCCGGAATGTGGTCCGACGGTGCCCCTTCCCCCCCTTTCCCCTACAACAACACGCCTCTCCGCCCCGGCCTGCCGACATGACAATGAAAAAATGTTTCTTTGCTCCTCCTCCTCTGTCCTCCCCCCTCCACAGTGGATTCACTATTGAACTGGCGTCCGCGCTCACAGTCGTGTTGGCTTCCAATATCGGAATCCCTGTCAGTACCACACACTGCAAGGTATGACCACCAAGCAGGGCCCCTTGCTGCCCCCCCCCCCCCCCCTCAACAGCTCACCCCCTTTTCCTCCTTCAGCAGGCTCCTATAGTGGGGGGGAGGGGGGGTACACACTTCTCCCAGGCCACCAGTCATTAGGCTCTGAAGTAAATTGTTTACATACCATTCAGTTTGTGTTTTACCATTTGTAGTTTCAAAATAAAAGTTAAAATACCATGAATTCTGGACTATAAACCACTACTTTTTCCCACGGTTTGAACCCTGCGGCTTATAAAACGGTGCAACTATTTTATGTATTTATTTTCTTTGCTGGCAATAATGCAAATAGTTTTGAAAAGAAATAGGCAAACACACTCAATAGTTGTGTTATTGTTTGTGTTATGGCGCCATCTTTTGGACAAGTTCGCTCACGACTGATTAGACTGAGCTTTCAACCGTTAGTAGCCGTATGCCGTATGGGTTTCTACTAGTAGAAAGCATACGTGTTAGCCTACTAGCTAATGCTAGTAGGCTAACACATTTACAAGTGTCTGCGTTAGGAATAGTAAATTACAATGACATTCTGTTTGCACTGTTTCAGTTTCACGATCTAGAGAGCTAGCTTCCGCAGCTAGTGGGCCCAGACAATGACTTCTGTTTTGTTCGATCAGCTGTTTTACTGCCAAGTTACAGACACCGTGTGGAAACAATTAAGGTATATAAATAAACATTTACAAAATCTGTCTGTGTAGATAACTAATATCACAATGTATATATATGCGGCTTAAAGTCCGGCGCGGGTAATATATGGAAAATATTTTTTTTGTTTTAAACTTTTATATCGGTGTGCTTTATAGTCAGGAAATAACGGTAGTCTGTTCCAGGTTCAAGCTCAACAGTCATACAAGTGTATAAAAATAAAGCTTCAAACCATGTTCTTTTTCTCTTAAGAAATAAAGTCAAACCAAAACAATAGAGTTGTGCATCGTTCAAAATTGTTGTTTTGGCGATAAAACGATATCAATATGTATTGTCATAGACACGTAATTGATATCAATTAAAAAAATGGAAACCGGAAGTTGCGAAGCAAGGTTGGTTGCATGAACAACAGCAATCGCTCTCTGGTAATGGAGCAGTTCAAGAAGTGATCACTGATCAGTGGGAGTGACACGCTAACAACCAATCAAGTGACTGTATCAACTATCTCATTTGGTTGCGCCATCTTGTCGTTTTGCCATTGATTCTTTACACGGAGTGAGAAGAAAAAGTAAAAATTAAGACATTTTCAAGAAATGGACATTGTGGCGGTTTCTTGGATTTAAAAAAAAAAAGGACTGTAGTCAGACCTTACCCGCGCTCACGCTTTAGAGCACAGCTGTACGAAGATACACAGTTTGCTATTGCCTCCGATCGGTTGGCTCACCATCGTAAATAGTAATCGTTTAAAAAAGTCCTGGAGAATCGGAATGTAACTTGCGGTTCCCACTAATGCTCGTGCCCAACTTGTCCTTTTATTGTAGAAAGACAGATAAAAAGCAGAAAATGGTAACCCTTTGATGGTGCATTTTCTAAACTGAGAGTTGTGAGGACCTAATTATATTGGGGATTTTAGACTGAATGTGCAGCCGGATGCTGGCCCTGCCGTGTGTGCGCCCCACCTCCCCTCCCTCCTCCTGGAACGTGGGATCCGGCCCAGGACCGTAAAGCAGGACAGACCCCTGTCCTTCCAAAAATACGCATGGTGTCTCATTCTGTCTCATTCCTCTTTTCCATTTCTCCTGGTCAGCACTGGCATGGTTTGGCGTGTGGGCCCGCCACCTTCCTGTACTTGGCTGCCAACACCCACCCTCCCCACCAACAGCAACAGAAGCCCCTTCCCCCCCACCCCATACCTAACCATCTCCACCTGTCACAACCTGTTTTCCACTTTTATTTTACGTCTCCTCTCTCTCCATCTTTTTTCTGCCCCCCCTCCTCTCTCTCTCTCTCTCTCTCTCTCTCTCTCTCTCTCTCTCTACTCATCTGTCTTCACAGCGGATTTTGCATTGAAGTAATGAGTGCGCTAACAGTGCTTGTTGCATCAAATGTGGGCATCCCCATAAGCTCCACCCACTGCAAGGTATCTCAGACCCTGGTAGTGAAAGCCCTGCATAAACGAGCCCAGTGGGCTCGGTGTCATGGCTTCATGCGTAGATGTCAGTCACCAATCACAACTTCTCAGTTGCGGCTTTGAGCTTGTGTGCAGTTTTCCTAAAAATTACAGTATGGATGACCAAAAATGTCTTTAATTGGCTCTTCAATGCAGATTGCCAATTAATATTGATTGCAAGAAGTCTTTTTCAATTTGTGCAACTTTAAAAGAGTCATATTATGATTTCTTATCTGTTTAGAATATTTACTTGTGGTCTACGGACCTTCTTCAAGCCTATCTTTTTTAAATTAAAATTAAAATTTAAATTGTATTTTATTTTTAGTTTAGTTTGGATTAATCATGAATAAACAGTTTTTAATTTGGAATATTCATGATTAACCACAAATTAGAATTGGGATTAATCATGATTATTCACAATTCAAGGTTTGGATTAATCATGATTAATTACATTTTAAAATTTGGAATATTTATGATCAATCACAATTTTGAATTGGCATTAATTGTTGCCTTTGGCCCGAATGCACCTGGGATAGGTTTCAGCCCCCCCTCGACACCAAAAGGATCAAGCGGTAGAAAATGGATGAATGGATCACCATTTCAAAAGTGTATTAATCTTGATTAATCACAGTTTTAAATTTGAATTATTTTTATAATCACAATTTTGAATTTGTATTCATTCCTGCCGTGCGCCCGAGTGCAGCTGGGATAGGCCCTAGCTCCCTCGCCACCCCAAAAGGGACACGCTGTAAAAAACAGATGATTAATCAAAGTTTCAAATTTGGATTAATTTTGATTAATCACAGTTTTAAGTTTGCATAATACATTTATAATCACAATTTTGAATTTGGATTGATCTCTGCCTCCCGCCAGAGCGCGGCTGGGATAGGCTCCAGCCCCCTGAAAAGGGACGAGCCGTAGCAAACGGATAAATGGAAGATTAATCACATTTTGAAATTTGGATTAATCTTGATTAATCACATTTTAAAATGTGCATTATACATGATTAATCACAATTTAGTATTTATATTTATCTGAGAGTATTACTACCTTGTATGATTTAAATTAACTTTTAAAAAATGCCCAATATTTGGACACAAATGTAATTGTATTGCCAGGATGTCATACAGGAACATTTCTTTAAAATGACACACGTGCCTTAACGCTCGCTCACACGCAGGATTCTCACAAAAACGAGGCATAAAATTCATTCAGACTTACACAATAGGATCCCAAATACAGGAAAGGTGTTTTTTAATGCACAATATGACCCCTTTAAGAACAGTTGGACATTTGAAAATGGTATGATAGGGAGACTGCACACCTCAAAACTGGTATTGACATTAATTCCTCATGCTAACATGTCCAATAATTTTCCTGTCTCACCCCACAAACACAGTGTCCTATAATCTCACCCTTAAAACACACACTGACAGCAACATGCTCCAATCTTCTGATGTTGACACGTATCATTCTGTGATCTAATTGATTGATTTGATCGATTGGCGCCTGGGGGACCCACCGAAGGTGTGGGACAGCACAGCAATTGATATTTTTATTTAAGGGCAGTTCATGTCGGATACATCATTTTTAATTCCAACTTCAGTGGATGTTCCCCAGGCAGGTTGAAGAGGAGCTTTGAGCTGCTCGAACCTGTGATTATGTGCAATGGCCGCCCGTCTACACGCCACAGGAGAAGTCCATAAAAACAATATGATCCAAAACCCAAACACATCTGACTCATTCCATTTCAGGTCCTCCTGATTTGAGCGGCGGTCATTGCACATACTGGTCATGTGACCTCTCGGAAATGTGAGTTTGCTTATGAAATTGTTGGTCGGAGCTAAAATCAGGTGAGTCCAGATTACTCAAGTGAAGTCTGACATGAGCAAGAAGATAAACACAAATGTTTTTAAAGACAATAGTTTAAAGAATTAATAATAAATTAACTGCTGATATCAGACTTCCACAAGTGCATTTTAGAAGTGTGACAAATTATTTAACCAGCTTGCTCAAACTAACCAACAGATGAAGTTTAGACGAAGAGTCTGCAGGCTGTTTTTGTACTTTGGTTGTATTTATTATCGTAAAAACAAATTGAGATGCTTTTTTAATTATTATTATTTAATTTAATGTATTAATACAATTATTTTATTAAATAAATAAAGCATTCATTTAATTAAAATATTGTCCATTTTGGCCCCGATTTGATATTGATATCCCATAGTAGCAAGCTAACTTGCTACAATGCATGCTTACTTTTTATACTAGCGGTTTAGCTCTATTCGATCATTTAAACCTAAAATGTATAGGTTTTGGAGACTGTCTCCAGCTTACAAGTATACCAACTCTTCCCATTATAGCAAGCTAAGGTTAGCAAGCTAACCTTTTATAATAGCTTTTTAAACTTCAGCCAACCCCTGGGGACAGAAACAAGGGAAGAAAAATAAGTAACTCACTTAAAAAATATGATTTAAATGTTCAAAATAATATGATACATTTTAAATACTATTTTTGCACTGCCCAAGTTAAAAAAAAATCAGGGTTTATTAATATATTTTAACTAAGAAAATAGATTACATTATACATGATGATTAATAAATTAAGTTTGGTAATTTCCCAACCAATATTGTACAACACAAATAAAACGTTGAAACAACATGCTTTTTGACAACGTTTAATCAGTGTCAGGTTGTGACGTTGATTTGACCATTGAATTTTCGTCATGTTTCAATTAATATTCTACGAAACAAATACAACATTGAAACAACATGCTTTTTGACAATGTTTAATCAATGTAAGGTTGTGATGTTGATTTGACCAGTGAATTTTGGTCATTTCCTAACCAATATTTTACAACACAAATACAACGTTGAAACAACATGATTTTTGACAATGTTTAATCAATGATGGGTATTTACGTTGATTTGACCATTGAATTTGGTCATTTCCCAACCAATATTCTACAACACAAATACAACGTTGAAGCAACATGCTCTTTGATGACATTTAATCAATGTCAGGTTGTAACATTCATTTGACCATTGAACCATGGTCATTTCCTAACCAATATTCTACAACACAAATTGTTGAAACAACATGCTTTTTGACAATGTTTAATCAATGTCAGGTTGTGACGTTGATTTAACCGTTGACTTCTGGTAATTTTCCAACCAACATTCTAGAACACAAATCCAACGTTGAAACAACATGCTTTTTGACGACGTTTAATAAATGTTGGGTTGTGACGTCGATTTAACCATTGAATTTTGGTCATTTCCCAAACAATATTCGACAACATAAATACAACGTTGAAACGACATGTTTTTGATGACGTTTATTCAATGTCAGTTTGCGACATTGAAATTTGGTCATTTCCCAAAGAATATTCGACAACACAAATACAACGTTCAAACATGCTTTTTGATGATGTTTAATCAATGTCAGGTTGTAACATTGATTTGACCATTGCATTTAGGTAATTTTCCAACCAATATTCTACAACACAAACACAGCGTTGAAACAACATGCTTTTTGATGACATTTAATCAATGTCAGGTTGTAACATTGATTTGACCATTGAACTATGGTCATTTCCTAACCAATATTTTACAACACGAATTGTTGAAACAACATGCTTTTTGACAATCTTTAATCAATGTCAGGTTGTGACGTTGATTTAACCGTTGAATTTTGGTCATTTTCCAACCAATATTCTACAACACAAATCCAACGTTGAAACAACATGCTTTTTGACGACGTTTAGTAAATGTTGGCTTGTGACGTTGATTTAACTATTGAATTTTGGTCATTTCCCAAACAATATTCGACAACATAAATACGACGTTGAAACGACATGTTTTTTGATGACGTTTATTCAATGTCAGTTTGCGACATTGATTTGACCATTGAAATGTTGTCATTTCCCAAACAATATTCGACAACACAAATACAACGTTGAAACATGATTTTTGATGATGTTTAATCAATGTCAGGTTGTAACATTGATTTGACCATTGCATTTAGGTAATTTTCCAACCAATATTCTACAACACAAACACAGCGTTGAAACAACATGCTTTTTGACGACGTTGGGTTCTGACGTTGATTTGACCGTTGAATTTTAGTCATTTCCCAACCAATATTCCATTAAAAAAAATCAGTAAAAAGCAGCCTGCAGGTCTTCGCCGTGTTACTTGTTGAGGTTCTCCCTATTGCGTCGTCTGATCCTACCCTTTACCCACTCCCTCCCCCTCCAGGTGGGCTCTGTGGTGGCGGTCGGCTGGATCCGCTCCAAGAAGGCGGTGGACTGGCGCCTCTTCCGGAACATCTTCCTGGCGTGGTTCGTCACCGTGCCTGTGGCGGGCCTGTTCAGCGCCGCCGTCATGGCCGTGTTCGTCTACGGCATCCTGCCCTTTGTGTGACGCGGGGGGGACGTGGCCGGGAGGGAGGGATAACGAAATCATGGAGCACCCGAGAGTCTTGATAGTGCAGGAAGACAGGAATGACGAAAGGTCGAAGGTGAAGAGAAGGGATGTGAGGAGGGTTGGTTCAGATGCTGCCTGGCTAAATTCAACCCTTCAATGTCGTGCACTTAAATCCTACAAAAAAAAAAAACATGGCTGCTGTTCACTCTGTGATTATTAATCCAACATGCCAGAAAGCAACTGTACATATTACTATTATCATTATATACAGCAACTGTTGTCTTGCTTCAAAGTGTGTGGTCAATCAACCCATCTCACTTCCCCCTCATGCTGGCCTGCAAGGTACAAGGGAGGGAAGGCAAGGCGCCTCAGTAAGGGCCGACGAGACTGTCGCTCTGCTTTTTATGTTTCTTTTTACATCAGACCGTACAAAAACCTGATTCACTACAGAGTTAATTTGTTTGTATGGATGGCTTGTTTTTAAATGTTCTGTACCGTAATCTGTACTGTAAATAGAGGGTGGAAACTGGGGGGTTGGGTGGGGAGGTCATCACCATGTCATATTCTGGTTTTATTGCGTTTTTTGTGGCAAATTAGAAACGATCATTCATACAAAATATATTGGTGTAGTACCCCAACAGTCCGCTAGGGGATGTGCTGCGTCTCAGCTGCTCAAATGAAAGGAAAAAGACAAAATGTCGGCGGCTCGAGAGTTTAAAGAACAAGGCTGCACTTTTGAGACATTTGACATGCCAAAGTAAGATACTCTCGTCACCACGCCGGCTTTTAAAAGTAGAATTATGGAGTTTAACACATAAAATTGACATCTGCCTTTTTTGGGGGGTTTGGTCAAATACCCGTTTGGTGTCATATGTGCTGTAATGAGATGCCTCAAACCCCCAATAATCCGTGTTTGTTTTTCCATTTGAAACCAACACTAGAAAAATCTGACTTTTTAAACAAAGAATTTTAAAAAAAGTAAATTGTTTGCGAATCAGTTTGATGGCTGCATACACCCGGAAGTAGTTTGTACGCCGACCCATCTGCTTTAAGGTTATGGTTTTAAGTTTATTTCCAGCAAGCATACAGTTACAATATATCACATATTTTTATTTTCTCCTTACAACATGTTCAAAAAGCAGTAGAAAGAAGCATATCATTTTTAATCTTACTTATTTTCCATTTCAAAGCAATTAGTAACACATTTGTTCACTTCCTGTTCTCATTTCGTAACATCATTTAAATTATAAACATTTTTCTTGTATGGGATTTGCACTTTGAAAAAATGCCTATCAACCGCAATCCTTATGATCACACAATTGCTTCTTATTTTTAGGCATTCTAACTAGTAAATACAATTCAGCTAACAATGGAGACAATGGGGAACACTCTCTTCTGCCTATAAAGCGCTCTAAAAACACATCCAAACACTTACAACGTTTTATATACATGCTGTAACTATATATGTTACGTAGACATAATAACAGGCAATAGTTACACACTTTGCTAATTCTTAGCATATGTGGGTTTATTAATTTCACAGGTGCTTCACAACGTTCACTATTTCACAAATATTACTACTGATGACAGACTTCATGAGAGCCAACAAACATAATAAAACAATAGCTTACTGTACAATGCCTGCTCTCACTGGGATTGCCAACACTAAATGTTCCCTAGTGTGTGAATGTGAGTGTGAATGTTGTCTGTCTATCTGTGTTGGCCCTGCGATGAGGTGGCGACTTGTCTAGGGTGTACACCGCCTTCCGCCCAAATGCAGCTGAGAGAGGCTCCAGCACCCCCCGCCACCCCAAAAGGGACAAGCGGTAGAATTTTGGATGGATGAATTGATAATCTGATGACGTATGAACAAGTGGTACAGTGTATTTCTACATTAATACAATGTAAATATACAGACACTATTAGGTCATATATTTTTACTAAACTGTAAGTAAATGAAATACAAAGCAATATTATACAAAATGTTCGATCTAAACACAAAGTGTACAGGGTTTTACATTAAAATTCAGGCTCTTGCTCAGTGTCATCGACTCTGTAGGTGATGAATTTATGAGGGTCAGACGAGTTCTTATGGTTTATTTTATCTGTAAACAACAATATATAAATAATAAATGTCAGTGTTTATCTCATGCCGACAACATAAACGCATCAGATTTAGCATTAACCTGTTAGCATTAGCGTTTGCTTGAGACTAATAACTACATAAATACACTGACTACTTTTACTGCATATATATATATATATATATATATATATATATATATATATATATATATATATACATGTGTGTGTGTGTGTGTGTGTATGTGTATGTATGTATATGTATGTATACATATAATGAGTTTTCCTTGCCTTTAAGAAACTAGTGATATAGGGCTATATAAATAAACATTGATTGATTGATATTTACATATATATATATATATAAATATATATATATATATATACACACATATACATTTACAGTATATGTAGACATGTATGTGTAAATATACATGTATGTATACATATTTATATGTATAAATTGATGTGTGTATGTATGTATATATGTATTATATATATGTATATACGTATATGTATATATATGTATATATGTATTATATATGTATATATACATATATATGTGTATATGTGTATATATATATATATATTTACTATATATATATATATACATACATGGATATACATATACACAATACATATATATAATATATATATACATACATACACACATTAATTTATACATATAAATATGTACATATATATATATATATATACAAAAAGCCGCAAAAGGCACGCAATTTCTGACAACTTCTCGGTTGTAAAAAAATTGCATGCCTTTTGCTGCTTTCCAGACGTTCGTTGATGTCACCAAAAGTCTCAAAAACCTGTTATCGTGTGTATTCTTAATCGTGCTGGGTCCTCCTTGGTCAATTTTGTCCATCCATCCATCCATTTTCTACCGCTTATTCCCTTTCGGGGTCGCGGGGGGCGCTGGCGCCTATCTCAGCTACAATCGGGCGGAAGGCGGGGTACACCCTGGACAAGTCGCCACCTCATCGCAGGGCCAACACAGATAGACAGACAACATTCACACTCACATTCACACACTAGGGCCAATTTAGTGTTGCCAATCAACCTATCCCCAGGTGCATGTCTTTGGAAGTGGGAGGAAGCCGGAGTACCCGGAGGGAACCCACGCATTCACGGGGAGAACATGCAAACTCCACACAGAAAGATCCCGAGCCTGGATTTGAACCCAGGACTGCAGGACCTTCGTATTGTGAGGCTGACGCACTAACCCCTCTGCCACCGTGAAGCCGTCAATTTTGTCATTTACCTTAAAGATCAAATCCACATCAAACTACTTCTGGGTGAAAAATTACGTTTACATTTCTTTTTATATGTAAACACTTAATTTTTGTGTGTCTGTGTATATATATATGTGTGTGTGTATATATATATATATATAAATATATATATATATATATACAGAAGTGGCTGGGGAGAGGGAAGTCTGGGGTTCCCTGCTTAGGCTGCTGCCCCCGCGACCCGACCTCGGATAAGCGGAAGAAGATGGATGGATGGATGGATATATATATATATATATATATATATATATATATATATCATCGATTCTCATTTTTTAAAAATCGATTTATTTTTATTTTTTTATCAATCCAACAAAACAATACACAGCAATACCATAACAATGCCATTCAATTTCAAAACCAAACCTGACTCAGCAACACTGCAATAAACAGAGCAATTGAGAGGGGACACAAACACGACACAGAACAAACAATAGTAGTGTATCAAAAATGAATATTATCAACAACAGTGTCATTATTAGTTATAATTTCAGCATAGCAGTGATTAAAAATCCCTCATTGACATTATCATTAGACATTTATAAACATTTAAAAAAAGGAACAATAGTGTCACAGTGGCTTACACTTGCATCACATCTCATAAGCTTGACAACACACTGTGTCCAATGTTTTCACAAAGATAAAATAAGTCATGTTTTTGGTTCATTTAATAGTTAAAACAAATTTACATTATTGCAATCAGTTGATAAATCATTGTCCTTTACAATTATAAAAGCTTTTTACAAAAATCTACTACTCTGCTTGCATGTCAGCAGACTAGGGTAGATCCTGCTGAATGAATAAAGAATCCTTTTAAATCGGGAAAAAATCGTTTTTCCGATGTGAATTCACACGATTTTTTTTCGTGTTGAATTGAAAAAAAAATCGATTTTGAATCGAATCGTGACCCCAAGAATCGATATTGAATCGAATCATGGGACACCCAAAGATTCACAGCCCCAATATGTATATACTGTATATGTGTATGTATATACATGTGTATAAATACACGTTTATATGTACATGCACGTGTATATATGTATATATATGTTTATTAATATGTGTACATAAATGTGTATATATGTATATGAATGTGTTTATGTGTATATATACGTATACATATATACGTATATACATATATAAATATAGACATATGTATATATATGTTTATATGTATATGTATGTGTGTTATATATGTATATATACGTGTATATATATGTACATGTATATATACGTATTTATGTATACGTATTTTTTTGTGCATATGTATATACCTATATATTTATATATAGGTATTTACATATACATATATTATACATCTATACATATGTATATACGTGTATGTATATGTATATATATATATTTGTATGTATTTATATATACGTGTGTGTATATATATATATATATATATATATATATATATATATATATATATATATATATATATATATATATATATATATATATATAAACACGGACAGGTTTTCGTATTTTAGTGGTGGTTTCAAATGATAGCGGGGTTTGTCATATCCAAAACTTCAGCTGTAGTACAGTTCTCACATTTTATGTCATGCAGAGCTAAGGTGGTTTCAGTCATATCTCATTAGGTGTGTTGCTCCTCCAAACCTGCTGTTTGACACCGAGAAATGATCAAAATTAGATGGTACCTGACGGGGAGAACTGTTCATCACCAGCTTTTTAAGAAGTTCACATGACCCGTAGATTTTGTTTATCCGAACAAAATCTCCTGTGATGTATTTTCCTACTTTTCCATTGCTCACGAACAAATCTATGCTTATGTAGCCACCTGCCTTTGTAACATTGTTTGTGCAGATGATCATGAAGTACTATGGTGTTTACATCGTAACAATATTGTCTAGATGACATGGAAACAAAACAAAAGTACAGTTGCCAATGAAAGAGGAAGACTATAATTCACTGCAGTGAGTTGACGAATATTAATA
Organism: Nerophis ophidion; assembly: GCF_033978795.1. Classification (NCBI taxonomy): domain Eukaryota; kingdom Metazoa; phylum Chordata; class Actinopteri; order Syngnathiformes; family Syngnathidae; genus Nerophis; species Nerophis ophidion. Next base: position 39,849,137 of record NC_084617.1, read on the forward strand.
ATAGCCAGAAGTGTCTAGAGAAGAGTCTAACAAGTGCGTTGTGATGACATTTTTTGTTTTTCTAGCTGTAGCGCTAATCACTATGCTAAGAGTTTATCTAGAGACATTTCATCAAAACGATATATTTTTCTACAATATTTGAATCCAAGGGGTTAGTGGGCACGCTGATGGCGATCACAAGGGTGTGCCACCACTTCTCTGCCACTCCAAAGTCCAGCGTGTCTTTGATTAAAAAAACGCATGAATTGAAGGGGGTCGTCTGCCAAAAGATTAAGGTTTGAAAACTTCCAACGTATATTTAATTTTTTGAAAAGAGTTGTCGATGAGAACACTTTGTAATTTTGTTTCCCTGCTGCTTCGAGGGTGGTCGGCCATTTTGCTAAATTGTCAGTTAGGCGGAAAATGATAAGTAGGCTGTGTGTTTGGGTCCATGCGCGTACGGTTACGGGGGGCTGTGGAAGCTTTTCATTGGAATTATTTAGATTTATTATCTAAGATTAGCGTTGTTTGCAAGCGTGGGCTATTACAACATGGCAAACTCCCACTGCCATTTCTGGAAACGAAGAAATTCTTATGGCCCCATCCCCGGTGAATTTTGCGTAGGAGGTTAATATTTAGCTATGCAGTCAGTGAAGAATGAAAGCAACTGATGCTGCGGTCAAAAAACACGTTTTAAGATATTCAACACTCTACTACCATCTGGCTAAGTGGATAGTGCACCCCCCTAATTTGTCATGTTTCGTGTGTCACATTAAAAAAAAAAAATGGATTGGACACTCGGAACTTGACCACAGTTATTATCAAATGTAAACAAAAAAATCGATTCACATTCAAATCGTGATTAGTTTTCTCATTTCTAAATCAGTATCAATAAAAACAAAATAATTATATATATATATACATATATATATATATATATATATATATATATATATATATACAGTATATATATATATATATATATATATACATTTCTAATATATATTGTAAAGTTCTGGGCTTCACGGTGGCAGAGGGGTTAGTGTGTCTGCCTCACAATACGAAGGTCCTGCAGTCCTGGGTTCAAATCCAGGCTCGGGATCTTTCTGTGTGGAGTTTGCATGTTCTCCCCGTGAATGCGTGGGTTCCCTCCGGGTACTCCGGCTTCCTCCCACTTCCAAAGACATGCACCTGGGGATAGGTTGATTGGCAACACTAAATTGGCCCTAGTGTGTGAATGTGAGTGTGAATGTTGTTTGTCTATCTGTGTTGGCCCTGCGATGAGGTGGCGACTTGTCCAGGGTGTACCCCGCCTTCCGCCCGATTGTAGCTGAGATAGGCGCCAGCGCCCCCCGCGACCCCGAAAGGGAATAAGCGGTAGAAATGGATATATATATATATATATATATATATATATATATATATATATATATGTATATATATATATGTATATATATATATATATATACACACACACACACGTATGTATATATATGTGTATATAATTATACATATATAATTTTTGTATATATGTGTGAATATATATTTATTCAAACACACACATATATATATATATATATATATGTGTGTGTGTGTTTGAATACATTTTTAAAAACAAACTTTTACCAACCTCGTCACGTCCGTTGTGTCCTGAGCAAGACACTTCACTCTTGCTCCTGATGGGTGCTGGTTGGCGCCTTGCATGGCAGCTCCCTCCATCAGTGTGTGAATGTGTGTGTGAATGGGTAAATGTGGAAGTAGAGTCAAAGCGCTATACAAGTACAACCCATTTATCATTTTAGGTAATCTCTGTGCAACCAGTAGAGTGTTTCTACCTTCAAACTTGTTTTGAAAAAAAATAAATTTTAATTATTTTTCCAGAATTGATTCTGACTCAAATGGTCACCCAAGGAATCGGAAATGGTATCGAATGGTTAAGTGTCCAAAAAGTCACGCACCTCATTACTATCATGAAATATTGGTTCAGATTTTAAAGGTTTTTTACCTTGTTCGAAATCCAGTGGAACCTCCAAAGTGGAATATAAGCCGTTCTGTGACGCTGGTTGACTTCTGAGTTTTGAATAACATTCTACCATTTTTTAAAGTCACACCATTCTAAACAGAAAGTAGATAAATCAGCTTCTCTAGGACTTAACAGGATTTCTTTTTGCAATTGTTGCGTCCTAAAAAAATTGACTTTACCGCAGCCTTTTTCAAAGGTTGCCATGTTTTGATTTACAATAACATTAAATTAACTTGTTGCCAATGTTTTTAGGTGTTTTTTCTAACTTTAACTTAAAAAAACATACGGTAAATGCAATAAAAAAATTAAAACATTTCTATATTGATGTTTTCTTTGTTTTATAGCACATAGATCATTGTCAAAATGACTGTACTGTTTTAATCATAATTAATTGTATTGAATTATAATCACAGAAAGAAACCATCAAAGACCTATTATTGCCCAAAGTCAGCACTGTCGTTGAAGACATTCTTTGTGTATGATTAACGCTTATAAAGTCTTTGTCCATCAAAAACATCCATTCATGTTCCAGCACATTTACCTCCGCACATTTTTTTTTTGCTGATAAATGACAGATGATGTCACACATCAACATCTCTAACATGTACACACTGCCTCTTTACTAGGTCAGCATTGCAAAACAGAGTATGTTCTCACTGGCAAAAGTAAATATTTATAAATACATGTTAAGTCGGAAGTCAGGTGCTAAGGCTTAGCACCATACACAGAAACAGAATCAATAAAATGCTGCTATTTTGTTAAATTTTGTTGTTTCTGCTTTTCTGTAGAATAAGCATGTTTTAAACGGTTGAACTGCACATTTGAGACTGATAATAAAACAAACACAACAGAGAGAAAGCACAATCAATACTGTCGCCAAGTGGCAATTTATAGGAACTGCTGTGATTAACATGTGTAGCATGTAAGAAGCGTACAGATGCCAGCTCACATATGTAATTGTTTTACTTTCAATTGTGCCACTTTGTTCATCTTTGGAGGTTTTACTGGGCTGGAAATTATGGACATTTTTAATGTAACATTTCAGCGCAATTTTTTTTAACGCGCTAATGCAAAAAGCTCTTATGCAAGACAAAATGTAGACAAAATACATATTATAGATGTTTAACGTTAACAGTATGTTTTTAATGCTATTGTATTCCTTTTTTGTGGGAATGTTCAAACAAAAATATTGCCAAAGAAAATGTTAAAAAACCCCAAAAGAAAACAGATAAAAATGTGAAATTCTTTGGCCTTTTTTAAAAAAAAATTTAAATCATGGGACAAATTATGAGTGCTTTCACGTCAAACTGACAATTAACAACAATTTTAACATTGTTGCACAATAATGATAAAGTCAAGCGTTATGTTGCAGTGCTCATACGTGGCCACTAGATGCTGAAATTACCACCAGCGTGGTCACTACGTCCTACTTTGTTGTATTACAGAGAAACTCGAAGGATGCAACGTGCCATTTTACTTCTGTCTGACTCGCAGTAGCGCCTAGCCGTGTAGCTCCGCCCACCTAGCGCCCCCTAGTGTGTGTGTGTGTTGCCAGCGGTTTAGGTCAGCATGGCGTGCTCCGTTTTTAGTTTAGTAGTAGAAACACGTGTGCTCCTCTTCCTCATGGGTTTTCATAGCTCTGTGTTGTCTTTTTAATGTTTGTGGCTACTTAGCCACAAATACCATATGTGGTATGAAAAAATAAAATCATCAAAAGAAAACTGTAGCCTGCTTCGACAAAATCTTAACGCTTACTCTGATTTGCTTCTGTTGTATGCTGTAATAGTTTGTTTAAGATTTTAGTGAGGAAAACAATGTCTGCATTTAAACTAAATTATGGGAATTAAAATTACAAAGAACATATTTGTCACTAACTTGTGTCTTTTTTCCTTGAACGTGTGACGCTGACATCCAATATCATGATTACAACGTGGAATAATTTCAAATGTTAAGCAAATTTGTTGATTTCATTCAGTAGGGCTGCAACGATTCATGGATTCATTTGAGTAAAAGAAAGCTTCGATTGATGTTATGTTACAGCCAATATTTTTTTAAACACATCAGTGTCTGCCCTGAGATCGGTAGATTGCGAGTTTAAACCCCGGCCGAGTCATACCAACGACTATAAGAATGAGACCCATTACCTCCCTGCTTGGCACTCACCATCAAGCGTTGGAATTGGGTGTTAAATCACCAAAAATTATTCCTGGCCTTGGCCCATATACATACATACACACACACATACAAATGTGTATATATATATATATATATATACATACACACACACACACTACATATACATACAAACACTTACAGTGGGACAAAAAAGTATTTAGTCAGCCACCGATTGTGCAAGTTCTCCCACTTAAAATGATGACAGAGGTCTTTAATTTTCATCATAGGTACATTTCAACTGTGAGAGACAGAATGGGAAAAAAAAATCCAGGAATTCACATTGTAGGAATTTTAAATAATTTATTTGTAAATTATGGTAGAAAATAAGTGGTCAATAACAAAAATTCAACTCAATACTTTGTAATATAACCTTTGTTGGCAATAACAGATGCCAAACGATTACTATAAGTCTTTACCAGGTTTGCACACACAGTAGCTGGTATTTTGGCCCATTCCTGTGATGTTTTGGGACTTTCAACTCCCTCCACAGATTTTATATGGGGTTGAGGTCTGGAGATTGGCTAGGCCACTCCAGGACTTTCAAATGCTTCTTACGTAGCCACTCCTTCGTTGCCCGGGCGGTGTGTTTGGGATCATTGACATGCTGGAAGACCCAGCCACGTTTCATCTTCAAAGCTCTCACTGATTGAAGGAGGTTTTGGCTCAAAATCTCATGATACATGGCCCCATTCATTCTTTCCTTAACACGGATCAGTGGTCCTGTCCTCCACCCCCATGCTTCACAGTAGGTCTGGTGTTCTTGAGGTGCAACTCAGTATTCTTCTTCCTCCAAACACGATGAGTTGAGTTTATATTAAAAAGTTCTAATTTGGTTTTATCTGACCACATGACATTCTCCCAATCCTCTGCTGTATCATCCATGTGCTCTCTGCCAAACTTCAGACGGGCCTGGACATGCACTGGCTTAAGCTGGGGGACACGTCTGCCACTGCAGGATATTATTCCCTGTCGGCGTAGTGTTACTGATGGTAACCTTTGTTACTTTGGTCCCAGCTCTCTGCAGGTAATTCACCAGGTCCCCCTGTGTGGTTCTGGGATTTTTTCTCACTGTTGTCATGTTCATTTTGACCCCAGGGGATGAGATCTTGCGTGGAGCCCCAGATCGAGGGAGATTATCAGTGGTCTTGTATGTCTTCCATTTTCTGATAGTTGCTCCCTCAGTTGATTTTTTTACACTAAGCTGCTTGCCTAATGTAGATTCACTCTTCCCAGTCTGGTGCAGGTCTACACTTCTTTTACGGGTGTCCTTCGACAACTCTTTGGTCTTGGCCATAGTGGAGTTTGGAGTCTGACTGTTTGAGGCTGTGGACAGGTGTCTTTTATACAGATAACAAATTCAAACAGGTTCCATTAATACAGGTAACAAGTGGAGGACATAAGAGCTTCTTAAAAAACTAACAGGTCTGTGAGAGCCAGAGCTCTTCCTTGTTTGAAGTGACCAAATACTTATTTTCTACCATAATTTACAAATAAATTCTTAAAAATTCCTACAATATGAATTGCTGGATTTCCCCCCCCCCACATTCTGTCTCTCACAGTTGAAATGTACCTATGATAAAAATTACAGACCTCTCTCATCGTTTTAAGTGGGAGAACTTGCACAATCGGTGGGTGACTAAATACTTTTTTGCCCCACTTTATATATAGAGAGCGACAACTATATATACACACACAATATATATTCATTTATGTATATATACACACACATAGTCAGAGTATATGTTATGAAAGGTCCATGCAGACAATGTATTGTCCTCCAAACTCAAAGGTTTATTTCACCTGCACGTGGCATACATTGTATTCTTTACGTATTATCAGTGGAGGCTGAAAGTTACCGAAAAGAGCGCACAGGATTCCCTCCTCAAAGTCAATTGATGACAGGATGGTTGTGACGGTGACGACCAACGTCTTCCCAAGTTCAGTCAATGGTCGTTTGTCACGTGTTAGTGTGCACAGGTGGGACACCGGATATGCCATGTCAGTGTCAGTCTTAGACAGCAGGATCATGTGACCCACGACAGGAAAGGGAGGGCCTGCAGCAGACGATCGTGTGGGATGAGTAGAATAGCGCTCCCTTTTGGTCACTGTGATGTTTGAAGCTCATGCTTGTTAGCTGGGGTGAATATTAATACAAGTTCAGTGTGCAGCCAGCAGGGGGCCACACTGGACTTCCTGATTATCAACTTTCATATAGATTTGTTTTAATAATATATTTATAGAATTCTCTTTCCCATTCGCTGGTCTCGCTACTTTTATTCGACGTACACAACATGGAGGGGCGGCGCCACAGAAGCTGAAATGACGAAATCACTGAGGAATAAAAACACTAATAAAACCAAAAAGCCAAAAAAGAACCGCAGTCTTGGTTACGTCGGTGCTTACGGGAAAGGGCGGGACCGTGTCATCAAAGGGGTGGGGCGGGCGGCTCTTTTTTGGCCGGTGTTGTTTTCGTAGCCGTTTTGGCCGTCTTAGCAGGCGGCGCCGTCTCTTTGAGGTTGAGGTTCTCCAGGGCCACGTCCAGCGTCATGACCTCCACACACCCCATGGACTGGAAGTCGGCGAAGTTCCGCAACGAGCCGGGACAGTTGTCCTCGTCCTCGGAGGAGTCGTCGTCGTTGGGCAGCAGCGTGGACAGCAGCAGCTCCGTCACAAATAGGCTCCTGTCGGCCCACTGGGCCTCGCACAGCTGGCGCTCCGCCTCAGACAGCCGCGGTTCACTCAACCTGCGGGGGAACAACAAAGTCTGTTAAAGGTGGACCAAACAAGTTAACCCTTGTGCAAGTGTAAGGTTGGCCACACACACACACACACACACACACTCTTATGACCCACTATTAAAGATAGATGGATAGATAGTAAAGTGTCCTAACTATATATATATATATATATATATATATATATATATATATATATATATATATATATGTATGGGTGTGGGAAAAAAATCGATTCGAATTGAATACGTTGTGCAATTCAGGATCGATTCTCATTTCAGAATCGATTCTCCAATTCCAAAACCAAACCTGACCCAGCAACACTCAGAACTGCAATAAACAGAGCAATTGAGAGGAGACACAAACACGACACAAAACAAACCAAAAGTAGTGAAACAAAAATTAATATCATCAGAAACAGTATTAATATTAGTTATAATTTCAGCATAGCAGTGATTAAAAATCCCTCATTGACATTATCATTGGACATTTATAAATTTTAAAAAAAGGAACAATAGTGTCACAGTGGCTTACACTTGCAATGCATTTCATAAGCTTGACAACACACTGTGTCCAATGTTTTCACAAAGACAAAATAAGTCATATTTTTGGTCCTTTTAATAGTGAAAAAAAATTACATTATTGCAATCAGTTGATAAAACATTGTCCTTTACAATTATAAAAGCTTTGTTTAAAAAATCTACTACTCTTTTAGCATGTCAGCAGACTGGGGTAGATCCTGCTGAAATCCTATGTATTGAATGAACACAGATTCGTTTTGAATCGGACAAATATCGTTTTTGAATCGAGAATAGCGTTGAATCGAAAAAAATCGATATATTATCGAATTGTGACACCAAGAATCAATATTGAATCGAATCGTGGGAGACCCAAAGATTCGCAGCCCTTATATATATATATATATATATATATATATATATATATATATATATATATATATATATATATATATAATTCATATATTTTTTCAATCTTTTAACAAGCTATGATCCATCTACCAATATAAGGTTGAGGTTTTTTTTAAAAATGTTTTATAGTCTAAGTAAAAAAAACGTTTTTTTTAAACGGGGAAAGGCAAAAAAAAAAAAAAGTATATTTCTAAAAAGTAAGACAGGACATGGTTGAGTTTGAGTATTCTATATAAATAATCATATATACAGTATATATATCTGCCATGTTATGTATACAATTGTGATCAAAATTATTCAACCCCCACACAATGTTGGTGTTTTAGCAAATTGGACATTTATTCCGTATTTTGTTTGTAGTCATATCAAATAAAGATGTGTCAAATAGACAAATGCAAATTAATTGTAACACTGTATTTTACAAAATACCAAAAAAGGACATGTTTCTTAATATCTCTTTGACAACATTATTCAACCCCCTCTAGTTACATGCATCTTTAGTACTTACTAGAACACCCTTTGGCAGTAATTACATTCTTCAAACGTGATACATAACCGGACACAAGCTTCTTGCAACAATCTACAGGTATTTTAGCCCATTCCTCTTGGGCAAAGGCCTCCAGTTCATTCATATTCTTGGGCTTGCGTGCTGCAACTGCCTTCTTCAAGTCCCACCACAGGTTTTCTATAGGATTTAGGTCTGGTGACTGTGAAGGCCACTCCAGAGTCTTCCAGCCCTTCTTCTGCAACCACTCTGATGTTGATTTGGAGGTATGCTTGGGATCATTGTCCTGTTGGAAGGTCCAACGTCTCCCAAGCCTCAGCTTTGTCACTGACTTCATGACATTTGCAGCTAATATATCCTGCTAGGAAATAGAATTCATAATGCCTTGAACGCGCTGGAGATTCCCGGTACCTGAGGCAGAGAAACAGCCCCAGAGCATGATTGACCCCCCACCATGCTTAACAGTAGGGAAGGTGTTCTTCTCTTTGTAAGCTTCATTTTTTCTCCTCCAGACATAACGTTGAGTCATAGGCCCAAAGAGTTCCAGTTTTGTCTCATCACTCCATAGAACAGTTTCCCAAAACCTTTGGGGTTTGTCCAGATGATTTTTGGCATACTGGAGTCTATTTTCTTGTGTCTGGTAGTCAGAAGTGGGGTGCGCCTGGGAGTTCTGGCATGGAGGCCTTCATCTCGTAGTGCTGCCTTATTGTCTGGGACGAAACCTGCGTTCCCCCCTCTGCAATGTCCTGTTGTAGTTCCTCAGCTGTTACCCGGGGGTTTTTCACCACTGTACGCACACAGCATCCTCTTTCTACCACGCCCAGGTAGTGTTTCTACTGTGCCTTTAGCTTTAAACTTGTGAATTATGCTCCCAACTGTGTCTTTTGGAATGTGTAATGTCTTTGCTATTTTCTTATATCCATATCCTTTCTTATGAAGAGAAATTACCTCCTCTCTTGACTTCTTTGACCACTCCCTGGACTTCACCATGTTGCAAATACACCATTGACCATCTACAAGAAGCTGAGCGTCACAGTCTTTTTCAATCAGTTTAATTGTTGCTCGTTATGGTTCTAATCACATCTACAGGTGTTTTCAACACCTGATTGAAAAGACCTTATTCAAATTCTGTTCTTAAGAGTTATGATCTTCAAGGGGTTGAATAATTTGGTCAATGAGATATTAAAAGAAATGACACTGTTTGGTATGTTACAAAATATAATGTTGTAATTCAAGTTACATTTGTCTATTTAATGCATCTTTATTTGATATGACTATAAACAAAATACGGAATAAATGTCCAACTTGCTAAAACACCAAAATTGTGTTGGGGTTGAATAATTTTGATCACAACTGTATAACTGCCTACAATAATTTTCATTTAATGTTAGGCGGTATTACGATATCAGTATAAAGAATTCAGTATAGACACGTAATCGATATAAATACAAAACCCGTTCGATGAAACGTTGAATATTTATTTTTTCTTTTTCGTCGGAAGTTGCAAAGCAAGGTTGTTTGCATGAACAAAGATGCTTGCTCTCTGGTGACTGAGCAACACAGGAGGTGATCACTGATCAGTGTAAAAGCCAATCAGGTAACAGTATTAACTATCAAGTTTGGTTGTGCCATCTTGTTGTCTCACAAATGATCCTTCACATGGAGTGAGAAGACAAAGTCAAAATGAAGACATTGTGGATAAAACAGGAAAAGTCACCTGGACAGTATGGCATTTTTTTTTCTAAGGGACGATAGTCAGACCAATGTGGTCTGTGAATGATGCAAGGTGCTCGTCTCCACCAAGACCAGTAATACCACACCCCCCTAGCTGCGCTCACCCTTAAGAGCACAGCTGTAACTTCCTGGGACTAAACCTGCAGAAACTGGTTCTCAGGTTTCTCTATGTTTACATTTTCACACTTTTTTGTAATACTTTATTAAACATTTATTACATATTCCTTATTTTTGCACATTCATTTTAAAAGATTATTGTTAAGTGTTCAATTTTATAATTTTTTTTTACATTAGTTGACTATTTTCCATGCTTGTGTTGACATTTCCTTTCTGCCTTGATAGCTGAAGGGAAGTTAATCAGAGGAAATAATTATGTTAAATTTAATATATTTCTCTTCTGGTCTTTATTTTCAGTAGGTCATAAAAAATATCAATAATTATCATTACCTGCAAATATTAAACACTTATTCCTTCATAACATATTGTATTTTCCTTGTATTTCAGTGATTTAATTTCATGGTCATGGTTTTCTCTGAGCTGCAACCTTATCGTGGTAGAGGAGTTTGCGTGTCCCAATGATCCTAGGAGCTATGTTGTCCGGGGGCATAAAGCCCCCTGGTAGGGTCTCCCAAGGCAAACAGGTTCTAGGTGAGGGATCAGACAAAGAGCAGCTCGAAGACCTTTATGAAGAAGAAACATCATAGACCCAGATTTCCCTCGCCCGGACGCGGGTCACCGGGGCCCCCCTCTGGAGCCAGGCCCGGAGGTGGGGCACGATGGCGAGCGCCTGGTGGCCGGGCCTGTTCCCATGGGGCCCGGCCGGGCACAGCCCGAAGAGGCAACGTGGGTCACCCCTCCAATGGGCTCACCACCCATAGCAGGGGCCATAGAGGTCGGGTGCATTGTGAGCTGGGCGACAGCCGAAGGCAGGGCACTTGGCGGTCCGATCCTCGGCTACAGAAGCTAGCTCTTGGGACGTGGAACGTCACGTCACTGGGGGGGAAAGAGCCTGAGCTAGTGCGCGAAGTCGAGAAATTCCGGCTGGATATAGTCGGACTCACTTCGACGCACAGCAAGGGCTCTGGAACCACTTCTCTCGAGAGGGATTGGACCCTCTTCCACTCTGGCGTTGCCGGCAGTGAGAGGCGACGGGCTGGGGTGGCAATTCTTGTTGCCCCCCGGCTCAAAGCCTGTTCGTTGGAGTTCAACCCGGTGGACGAAAGGGTAGCCTCCCTCCGCCTTCGGGTGGGGGGACGGGTCCTGACTGTTGTTTGTGCTTATGCACCAAACAGCAGTTCAGAGTACCCACCCTTTTTGGGAACGCTCGAGGGAGTACTGGAAAGTGCTCCCCCGGGTGATTCCCTTGTCCTACTGGGAGACTTCAACGCTCACGTTGGCAACGACAGTGAAACCTGGAGAGGCGTGATTGGGAAGAATGGCCGCCCGGATCTGAACCTGAGTGGTGTTTTGTTATTGGACTTTTGTGCTCGTCACGGATTGTCCATAACAAACACCATGTTCAAGCATAAGGGTGTCCATATGTGCACTTGGCACCAGGACACCCTAGGCCGCAGTTCCATGATCGACTTTGTAGTTGTGTCATCGGATTTGCGGCCTCATGTTATGGACACTCGGGTGAAGAGAGGGGCGGAGCTTTCTACCGATCACCACCTGGTGGTGAGTTGGCTGCGATGGTGGGGGAGGATGCCGGACAGACCTGGGAGGCCCAAACGCATTGTGAGGGTCTGCTGGGAACGTCTGGCAGAGTCTCCTGTCAGACAAAGTTTCAATTCCCACCTCCGGAAGAACTTTGAACATGTCACGAGGGAGGTGCTGGACATTGAGTCCGAGTGGACCATGTTCCGCACCTCTATTGTCGAGGCGGCAGATCGGAGCTGTGGCCGCAAGGTAGTTGGTGCCTGTCGGGGCGGCAATCCTAAAACCCCTTGGTGGACACCAGCGGTGAGGGATGCCGTCAAGCTGAAGAAGGAGTCCTATCGGGTCCTTTTGGCTCATAGGACTCCGGAGGCAGTGGACAGGTACCGACAGGCCAAGCAGTGTGCAGCTTCAGCGGTCGCGGAGGCAAAAACTCGGACATGGGAAGAGTTCGGGGAAGCCATGGAAAACGACTTCCGGACGGCTTCGAAGCGATTCTGGACCACCGTCCGCCGCCTCAGGAAGGGGAAACAGTGCACTATCAACACCGTGTATGGTGCGGATGGTGTTCTGCTGACCTCGACTGCGGATGTTGTGGATAGGTGGAAGGAATACTTCGAAGACCTCCTCAATCCCACCAACACGTCTTCCTATGAGGAAGCAGTGCCTGGGGAATCTGTGGTGGACTCACCTATTTCTGGGGCTGAGGTCGCTGAGGTAGTTAAAAAGCTCCTCGGTGGCAAGGCCCCAGGGGTGGAGGAGACCCGCCCGGAGTTCCTTAAGGCTCTGGATGCTGTGGGGCTGTCTTGGTTGACAAGACTTTGCAGCATCGCGTGGACATCGGGGGCGGTACCTCTGGATTGGCAGACCGGGGTGGTGGTTCCTCTCTTTAAGAAGGGGGACCGGAGGGTGTGTTCCAACTATCGTGGGATCACACTCCTCAGCCTTCCCGGTAAGGTTTATTCAGGTGTACTGGAGAGGAGGCTACGTCGGATAGTCGAACCTCGGATTCAGGAGGAACAGTGTGGTTTTCGTCCTGGTCGTGGAACTGTGGACCAGCTCTATACTCTCGGCAGGGTTCTTGAGGGTGCATGGGAGTTTGCCCAACCAGTCTACATGTGCTTTGTGGACTTGGAGAAGGCATTCGACCGTGTCCCTCGGGAAGTCCTGTGGGGAGTGCTCAGAGAGTATGGGGTATCGGACTGTCTTATTGTGGCGGTCCGTTCCCTGTACGATCAGTGCCAGAGCTTGGTCCGCATTGCCGGCAGTAAGTCGAACACATTTCCAGTGAGGGTTGGACTCCGCCAAGGCTGTCCTTTGTCACCGATTCTGTTCATAACTTTTATGGACAGAATTTCTAGGCGCAGTCAAGGCGTTGAGGGGTTCCGGTTTGGTAACCGCAGGATTAGGTCTCTGCTTTTTGCAGATGATGTGGTCCTGATGGCTTCATCTGACCGGGATCTTCAGCTCTCGCTGGATCGGTTCGCAGCCGAGTGTGAAGCGACCGGAATGAGAATCAGCACCTCCAAGTCCGAGTCCATGGTTCTCGCCCGGAAAAGGGTGGAGTGCCATCTCCGGGTTGGGGAGGGGACCCTGCCCCAAGTGGAGGAGTTCAAGTACCTAGGAGTCTTGTTCACGAGTGAGGGAAGAGTGGATCGTGAGATCGACAGGCGGATCGGTGCGGCGTCTTCAGTAATGCGGACGTTGTACCGGTCCGTTGTGGTGAAGAAGGAGCTGAGCCGGAAGGCAAAGCTCTCAATTTACCGGTCGATCTACGTTCCCATCCTCACCTATGGTCATGAGCTTTGGGTCATGACCGAAAGGATAAGATCACGGGTACAAGCGGCCGAAATGAGTTTCCTCCGCCGTGTGGTGGGGCTCTCCCTTAGAGATAGGGTGAGAAGCTCTGCCATCCGGGAGGAACTCAAAGTAAAGCCGCTGCTCCTTCACATCGAGAGGAGCCAGATGAGGTGGTTCGGGCATCTGGTCAGGATGCCACCCGAACGCCTCCCTAGGGAGGTGTTTAGGGCACGTCCAACCGGTAGGAGGCCACGGGGAAGACCCAGGACACGTTGGGAAGACTATGTCTCCCGGCTGGCCTGGGAACGCCTCGGGATCCCCGGGGAAGAGCTAGACGAAGTGGCTGGGGAGAGGGAAGTCTGGGTTTCCCTGCTTAGGCTGTTGCCCCCGCGACCCGACCTCGGATAAGCGGAAGATGATGGATGGATGGATGGATGGTTTTCTGGTGCCATCTGGTGGTCGAAAGGCACAATTATACCAAAACAATATTTTAGTGTTTTCAAAGTTGCCCAGAATGAGATTCATTGGGTTTTCATGGAAAAAGGATTGTAATATACCAGGATTGCCGTCTTTTTAAAATAGTTGAAATGGGAGTCATCCATCCATCCATAATCTACGGCTTGTCCCTTTCGAGGTTTTGGGGGTGCTGGAGCCTATCTCAGCTGCATTCGGGCGGAAGGTGGGGTAACCCTGGACTTGTCGCCACAGTCAATGGGACCAAAATATTTCTTCAGACAATAGACTTTGTATTCCAACAACTTTGCAATAAAAAAATTTGCCATTTTATTAAAAAAATATTGTGGAAAAACTCCTAGGGCAAATTGGACCTTGCTGTTCAGTATCATGGCCACTGATTGGCTCAGCCTCAAACAGCCTTAGTAACACTAGCATGCTACCTTTTTTTTAGCGTATTTTGAGCGTTAGGGTTGCTCATTGGTTAATTAAAAAAAAAAACTAAATCAGAAGGTTGCCGACAGCCACAGCTGTTAATGCCATTCTATACATTCAATATTTCAATCAAATCCCATCAAAAGTGACAATCCCAACTCAGCAGTCGCCACCTGGTGGTCCTACAACATAACTGCAGCATCATTTCTCTAAGAAGCAAAGTGTGAAACATTTGCCTACCTGCTGAGTAGAAACTGTGAGCTGTGCGCCGTGTGCTGCGAGTGGCCCTCTGAGGGGCCTGGGCTGGGACTGGTGTTGCTGTTGTGGTTGGCGCTCAGGTTGGGGTTGGGGTTGGTCCCGGCCGAGTTGGCGTTGAGGATGGCGTTGACGGGGCCGCCCCCCCGCGTGGCGTTTCGCGCCGTCTCCAGCTGCTGCCGCGCCGCCTGAGCCTGCTGGCGCTCGAGCTGGAGTTGCATCTGGAGTTGCTGCAGCTGCGAGGCCGAGGGGCCTGAGCTAAGCTGGCCCCCCGCCGAGCGGCGTACGCCCGAAAGCTGGGATAGGAGCTCTGCAAGGAGAAGAATCAAATTAAAAGTTGTTTTTATTGTCCCGGCCTAAAATGTTGGTTTTAAACCTTCAGCTTGACAATCAATGAAACAATCTAATTTCATTGACAACCTGGTCTGGTGACGATAATGTCCTTTGGTTTTAAAAAAGAAAACAATTTAAACAAATTTGCTTGAACAAAAAAGAAACTAAAATAAAAAACTGTTATAAATAAACTAGCAATTAATGAAAATGAGTAAAATTAACTGTTAAAAGGTTAGTACTATTAGTGGACCAGCGGCACATACAAACATGTGTGCTTCACGGACTGTATCCCTTGCAGACTGTATCTGTAGGAACCAGAATATTAATAACAAAAGGAAACAACCCTTTTGTGTGAATGAGTGAGAATGGGGGAGGGAGGGTTTTTAGGTTGGTGCACTAATAACGGTAAGTGTATCTTATATTGATTAAATAATAATAATACAAAAAAAATTAAATTTTAGCTTGACTTGCTGAAATATTCAGGTGGACACAATTATGTATTTCAGCATGTGGAGAATTAAATTAGAGAAAATCAGTCGTCACCACATCATGCTTTAAATATTGCAGCTTTACCATATCGCAAAAAATATAAATATATATATTTTTTTAACTAACAAACGTACAGTTGTGATCAAAATTATTCAACCCCCACACAATTTTGGTGTTTTAGCAAGTTGGAAATTTATTCCGTATTTTGTTTATAGTCATATCAAATAAAGATGTGTCAAATAGACAAATGCAAATTAAATAGTAACACTGTATTTTACAAAATACCAAAAAAGGACATTTTTCTTAATATCTCATTGACACAATTATTCAACCCCCTAGTTACATGCATCTTTAGTACTTAGTAGAACACCTTTTGGCAGTAATTACATCCTTCAAATGTGATACATAACCGGACACAAGCTTCTTGCAACAATCTACAGGTATTTTAGCCCATTCCTCTTGGGCAAAGGCCTCCAGTTCATTCATATTCTTGGGCTTGCGTGCTGCAACTGCCTTCTTCAAGTCCCACCACAGGTTTTCTATAGGATTTAGGTCTGGTGACTGTGAAGGCCACTCTAGAGTCTTCCAGCCCTTCTTCTGCAACCACTCTGATGTTGATTTGGAGGTACGCTTGGGATCATTGTCCTGTTGGAAGGTCCAACGTCTCCCAAGCCTCAGCTTCGTCACTAACTTCATGACATTTGCAGCTAATATATCCTGGTAGGAAATAGAATTCATGATGCCTTGAACACGCTGGAGATTCCTGGTACCTGAGGCAGAGAAACAGCCACCAGCCCAAGAGCATGATTGACCCCCCCACCATGCTTAACAATAGGAAAGGTGTTCTCTTTGTAAGCTTCATTTTTTCTCCTCCAGACATAACGTTGATTCATAGGCCCAAAGAGTTTTAGTTTTGTCTCATCACTCCATAGAAGTTTCCCAAAATCTTTGGGGTTTGTCCAGATGATTTTTGGCATACTGGAGTCAATTTTTCTTGTGCCTGGTAGTCAGATGTGGGGTGCGCCTGGGAGTTCTGGCATGGAGGCCTTCCATCTTGTAGTGCGCGCCTTATTGTCTGGGACGAAACCTGCGTTCCCCCCTCTGCAATGTCCTGTTGTAGTTCCTCAGCTGTTACCCGGGGGTTTTTCACCACTCTACGCTTCAAATACCGGACAGCAGTTGCACACAGCATCCTCTTTCTACCACGCCCAGGTAGTGTTTCCACTGTGCCTTTAGCTTTAAACTTGCGAATTATGCTCCCAACTGTGTCTCTTGGAATGTGTAATGTCTTTCCTATTTTCTTTTATCCATAACCTTTCTTATGAAGAGAAATTACCTCCTCTCTTGACTTCTTTGACCACTCCCTGGACTTCACCATGTTGCAAATACACCATTGACCATCTACAAGAAGCTGAGCGTCACAGTCTTTTTCAATCAGTTTAATTGTTGCTCGTTATGGTTCTAATCACATCTACAGGTGTTTTCAACACCTGATTGAAAAGACCTTATTCAAATTTTGGTCTTAAGAGTTATGATCTTCAAGGGGTTGAATAATTTTTCAATGAGATATTAAGAGAAATGACACTGTTTGGTATGTTACAAAATATAATGTTGTAATTCAAGTTACATTTGTTTATTTAATGCATCTTTATTTGATATGACTATAAACAAAATATGGAATAAATGTCCAACTTGCTAAAACACCAAAATTGTGTGGGGGTTGAATAATTTTGATCCCAACTGTACATACTTTAGTGTTTACTGTCAATTCGGTACTATGAGCGGCTACTTTTTTCCTACACTTGGAACTCTGCGGCTTATAACACGGTGTGGCTTATTGATGGATTTTTCTTTGCTGACAGTCCTAATGCAAATAGTTTAAAACAAAAAAAAGGAAAAGGTGTTTGTGCTAGGGCGCCATCTTTTGGACAAGTTTGCTCATTGGAGGTGCTGCATTGCCATCCTGTTTTAGACTGAGCCTTCAACCAGAAGTAGAAGCCCTGTTACATATTTTAGCTGTCCATAGCGTTCCTACTGGTTTGGATTCTTCATACCAAGCAACAAGCAACTTTTGTAAGTTTTACAATACAACTTCAACAATTCCTATTTACTGAACCGTCCCAAGTGTGATGTCGGTAGGATTGTTTTCATGCATATTTGTACGTGCTGTTGGAATGTAATGAAGCTAGCGTCATTAGCATTAGCTAATATACTTAGTATTATTAACTTACAATGGCATTCTTTTTGTATTGTTTCAGTTTCACAAACTCCTCAGTAAATTCACCAACACGTCACCGTGGAGTTATTGAATCTGAAGAGCTAGCTTCCGTAGCTAGTGTGTCCATGACACTGACTTCGGTTTTGTTTGATCACCAGTTTTACTGCCATGTTACAGGCACTATTTGGAAACAATTAAGGTATGTAAATAAACATTTACTTACTGTGTAAATAACTCGTTTCACAACGTATATATCTGCGACCTATTGTCCAGTGCAGCTAATATTTGGAAAAAAAATATTCTACAGTTTAGTCGGTGGGGCTTACAACCCACTACACTCTATAGATCGTAAAACATGGGATGTAAGAATATGAAACTTCCATATTACAGATATGACCAAAATGATCACACTTATAACAAAGTTTTTTGTTATTTTTTAAAAATATAAATACAGTAAATAAATAGGTACACACTATACTTTCTTGGCCAAAGAAATATGTTCTATAATATTGTTCTGGCTATTAAGAAGACATATAATTTTTATTTGAGTGTTTATATATGTTAATCTTCTTCCATTTTATTTTGTAAAAGTTTGTCGTCTTTATTTTTATTTTTTTATAAATAAAATACCCTGTGTTTGGTGCGTCACATCCGGTTTATGTAACATCATACAAATGCACTTCCTGTTGCCATATTGTTTCAAGTATGGATTGATCTGTACGCGCCTGTATGTTTAATGTACACAAATATCTTAGTTTGCATAAGTTTAAAACAGTAAATGCCATCTTTTAAAGACAATCTACTAATGCAATCTACTAATAAAAGTTTCAATCAATCAATACCATTCAGGATAGCTAGCGCTAGCTTGTTTCTCCGCTAAATGACCAGTGTCACCGGTCCGTGACTTCATTCTTATCATGGTTTACAATAATTTTAATATAAAACGAGGAGTTTTACCACGATTTATCATTAAACAGTCGTATACGTATCACGCTGCAGTATTCGTCTTATTTTCTATTTAGTTGCAGAGATCCATAAAGATATTCTCCAAGCTACGCTATTGTTTCTGTGTTAAATGCGAAAAATGCTAACAACTACATGGTGACTACCACCAAGATACTCAAGTTGATCAACTTTTTGATGCACTTCGTCTTCAACCCGCCTCGTCAATAACACCTTTCCACAATAGTGAGACTTTGACGTGAGCGATTTCAAAAAACGAGCAATGAGACGTATCGCCACTTAATGCTAAGGAGGCGGCAATGCTAAGTGGAGATGTTGATGCAGCTCATCTTCACATGACATTGGTGAGATGACAGCTAAAACCCACTATGGAATGCTAACAACCCAGCTAACAATCAGTGCTGCGACTCTCATGCTGACCAAGATCTTACAAAACAACTTATGCTCGTGGTTTAAGCACATGGAAGCCCAGGTCTAACTTAGACGTATTATCCAGGATGTGATTAAATATTTTTACGTCGTGGCCATGTTGTAGTGGCCGGGTGACGACCATAGCGACGATGCTTGGAAGATCCTCCATGGTACCTGTGATCTACAGTTGAACACACTCAAAGTTACTATATTGGAGTGTAATGGTGACTCTATGGCTGTGACATCATGTGAATTATAATATTAATCCGACTTCGCGGACATTTCTTTGCCAGGGTCAGGCGGAGAACCAATTACATAAATTAATTAAACAAGGGACGACTGTAGTTAAAAATGCTCCCTGGAAAAAGAAGAGTTCATATCAACTCTTCTAACTAAATGAGGTGATTCCTAAAGGAATTACACGTAAATGTTCCCATGCTGAAGTTGAACTGAAATGCTGATAGAATGTAAGACCGGTTTGAATGTTGAAGAGTTTGAATTTCCAGGAAAACCGGAATTTGGTTCTGAACCTGGGAAAGTGTTAGTCTGAATGTCCAGAATGTATTGATGTTGGAATGGTTTGAAAAATGTGGAAGTTTAAAAAAATGGCCAGTTCATTTTGAATGGGGTAAATGTACCTAAAAACTGGGAATTCTAAGAAATCAGGAAGTTTTTTTTAGAATTGTTTGAAGGAGAGCACACAATTCCTGAACAGGCTGAATATTTTGAAGTTGAAACGGTTTAAAATAGATGAAAAATTTAGGAGTTGTGGAATTTTTTAAATGTCCCATTCATTTCAATAGGAATTTCATGAAAATGTGGGATTTCCGGGTAAAGCAGGATTTTTTTTGAAAATGTTAAGACTTGAATGTTCTCATTCAGTTGGTGTTGGAATTTTTCGAAACGGTCGAGAAATGTTGAAGTAGTAACAATTTTAATTGATAGATAGTGCTACGGAATTTTGGGAAAACCGGGAATTTTTCTTGTTCAAAAACAACTTTTTTTTTGTCCTAATTAAGAGCAATGATTTAATGGTGGAACGGTTGAAGTGGGTTTAAAAATGTGGATGGAGTAGTCCACAGAAAAAAGGGTGAAAATAGGGTTTGGAAAACTGTGAATTCTGTGAATTCCTGAAATGTTTTTAAACTTAGAAATATGATATTCAGAATGTGCAGGATGAGTGGAATGTGTTGAAAGTGGAATGGTTAGAATTGGTTTAAAAATGTGGAAATGGTGGAAGTTTGAAAAACGGCCAATTTTGAATGGTAAAAATGTCCCGGAAAACCTGGAATTCTAGGAATTTATCTATGGAAAGCCTAAACAGTTTGAAGTTGGAACGGTTGGAATCGGATGAAAAATGTGGAAGGTAGAGCGCACCAAAATCTGAAGAAGTAGAAGAATAAATAGACGAATTTTGGTGTAGAAAACCATTATGTGTGAATGCTTTGTAGCATTTACAAATAAACAAATTAACAGCATTGCTGCTTATGATCAAAGTATGTAAACTTGTGACTATGTCTGCAACTTGCTCAAAGTAACTGTTTTTAAACAGCAGCTAGCTTATGTACAACAACACTAAAATGGTTGCAAACTTTACATATGCAATGTTACTAACTAAACTAACTACTTTGATGGTCGTCCCAGCCAAACATGAGGCCATGTTATGGCACAGTTAGGAAGGCAAACTCCAGCCATTGAGGCGGATGAAAAGTAACCGGGGCAGCTGCAAAGCAGCACACACCTGCAATGGGGTCCATGGCCTCCCTGCTGTAGTTAGAGCTCTGAGAAGAGGTCTGATTGCTCGAGAGCCCCCCTGTGGTGTTGCTGGTGAAGTGCATGTTGGACCGCCGAGCCCGAGGACCTCCCAGTCCACGCCCGGGGTGGAACATCCGCCGCACGTGTCGCACACCGCTCGACTCGTCGTGGGAGTCAGTATTAAGGAAAGTAATCTACAGCAGGGGTGTCCAAACTTTTTCCAGCGAAGGCCACATTAATAAAAATTGGGTAACCACCTTGACACATTTTGTACATTAAAGATACTAAAACCAATCAATGTATGCTAAACTTCTGAACACACAATTTATATCTTAGCTTTGTTTTATCAGTAATAAAGCATCCATCCATTTTCTACCGCTTATTCCCTTTCGGGGTCGCGGGGGGCGCTGGCGCCTATCTCAGCTACAATCGGGCGGAAGGCGGGGTACACCCTGGACAAGTCGCCAGCTCATCGCAGGTAATAAAGCATATTCAATGTAATTTTGCCCTAAAGAAAGCATTTTTAAGCACAAAAATGGTCGAGAGAAGCAAAAATATCAATACTACAGCAGTATTGGCCACTCCATGATACTAAAACAATCACGCCGCGCTTTTCAGTATCGTGGCCACTGATTGGCTTAGCCTGACTGCTAACATTAGCATGCAAACTTGTTTATCCAAATTTTTAGCTGAACACCTCAGAGCCAAATAACCAAGTACTTGACACATGCTAACTTTTAGCACGCCAACTTTTTTTTTTTGCCAATTTTGAAGCCAAACGCCTGAGAGACACACACATATATACATATATATATAAACATATATACATACATACATATATATATATATATATATATATATATATATATATATATATATATATATATATATATATATATATATATATATATATACATATATATATATACATATATAAATACATATATATATATATATATATATATATATATGTATATACATATATAAATACATATATATATACACATATATATATATATATACATATACATATATATATACATATACATATATATATATACATATATATACATATACATATATATATACATATATATACACATATATATACATATATGCATATACATACATATATATACATATACACATATATATATACATATAAATACATATATATATACATATATATGTATACACATATATACACATATATATATATACACATATACACATATATATATATATATATACATATATATATACATCTATATACACATATGTATATATATACATATATATATATACATATATATACACATATATATATACATATATATATATATATATATATACATATACATACATATAAAATTGACCCTAGTGTGTGAATGTGAGTGTGAATGTTGTCTGTCTATCTGTGTTGGCCCTGCGATGAGGTGGCGACTTGTCCAGGGTGTACCCTGCCTTCCGCCCGATTGTAGCTGAGATAGGCGCCAGCGCCCCCCGTGACCCCGAAAGTGAATAAGCGGTAGAAAATGGATGGATGTACATACATATACATATATATATATATATATATATATATATAGGGTTGTGGGAAAAAATCGATTCGAATACAAATCGAATGCGTTGTGCGATTCAGAATAGATTCTCTTTTTTTTTTTTTAAGATTGATTTTTTTTTTTTTTATCAATCCAACAAATCATTACACAGCAATACCATAACAATGCAATCCAATTCCAAAACCAAACCTGACCCAGCAACACTCAGAACTGTAATAAACAGAGCAATTGAGAGGAGACACAAACACGACTCAGAACAAACCAAAAGTAGTGAAACAAAAATGAATATTATCAACAACAGTATCAATATTAGTTATAATTTCAGCACAGCAGTGATTAAAAATCCCTCATTTACATTATCATTAGACATTTATTAAAAACAAAAAAAGAAAAATAGTGTCACAGTGGCTTACACTTGCATCGCATCTCCTAAGCTTGACAACACAGTGCCCAATGTTTTCAGAAAGATAAAATAAGTCATATTTTTGGTTTGTTTAATAGTTAAAACATCCATCCATCCATTTTCTACCGCTTATTCCCTTTTGGGGTACATAATTGCAATCAGTTGATAAAACATTGTCCTTTAAAATTATAAAAGCTTTTTAAAAAAAAATCTACTACTCTGCTAGCATGTCAGCAGACTGGGGTAGATCCTGCTGACATATTATGTATTGAATGAATACAAAATTGTTTTGAATCGGAAAAATATAGTTTTTGAATCGAGAATCGAAAAAAATCGATATATTATCCAATCGGGACCCCAAGATTCGATATTGAATCGAATCGTGGGACACCCAAAGATTCGCAGCCCTAATATATATATATATATATATATATATTAGGGCTGCGAATCTTTGGGTGCATATATATATATATATATATATATATATTAGGGCTGCGAATCTTTGGGTGCCCCACGAGACACATGCTAACATTGCCATGCTAACTTTTTAGCAAATTTTGCAGCCAAACACCTCATAGTCCTATAATTCGGTACTTGACACATGCCAACTTTTTTTGTCAATTTTGCCACTGAAGACATACAACTTGGTACTTGACACATGCTAACATTACCATGCTAGGTACTTGACACATGCTGTTAACTTTTTACAGCCAGAAACCTCAGTCTATACCTTGGTACTTGACACATGATAGCATGCAAACATTACCACGCTAACTTTTTTAGCCAATTTCGCAGCCAAATGCCTCAGAGTCATATATCTCGGTACTTCACACACAATACCTTTTTTAGTCAATTTTGCCACTGGAGTCATACAACTTGGTACTTGACACATGCTAACGTTAGCATGCTAACTTTTTTAGCCATTTTCGCAGCCAAATTCCCCAGAGTCGTATAACTGGGTACTTGACACATGCTAACTTTTGTAGCCAATTTTGCAACTGAAGTCATATATATATGACCAAGGACTTGACACATGCCAACTCTTACCATGCTAACTTTTTTTTGCCAATTTTACATGCATACGCTTTGTAGTAAAACAATTTAGTACATGATGCATTCTAATTGTTAGCATTTTAAGTTCGGCTTACGCATTTCAGCATCTACACGCAATTTCTCCTGAAATTGCATATTCTATTTTTTTCATGCAGTGTTCTAATCCCGGATGTGTATATTTTGTCTTTAGAAACAATTCACAGCCTACTTTTATAGCTTTGTGTTTGGAAATGAAGCAGAAAACATGGGGTAGCATTTCTTGTAGCAGCCATTTGCACGGAAGAACACAGTAGCTCGGCTATTTTTACCTTTTTTTTTGGTTCTCCATCATAACACAATGTTTTGAAGTCATTTTTTCCCACCACAGCGTCTAATTCAAGTGCTTCTATAAACACTGCAGTCCCCAGAGATCTTTGTGTCGATGACAACGCCAAAACTTGCAAGGCTCACACACGGAATGTGCTGCAGCACTTGAGAAAACAACCGCTGCAGGCTTTAAAAGACATAAAAAAATGGCAGTTGTCATTTTGCAAATAAAGATGCATGTTCGGATGTGATGCAGCAAATTTAAACAATGACATAGCTTGCTCTTCAAATCTTTGTTGTGATGGAATTAAGTAGAGAAAACGGCCACCAATCAACATTGGACAATTTTCATGAAAAAGTACGAGATCACCATCGCCAATTAATGCTGATCATAAACACCATTCCACTCTTCCTGACTTTATTTATTTTTTGTCATCCGGCTGCGAAGGTAGCAGGTAACTGTGAGTCTGCGTACAAAGTGAGGAGCCACTCCACTAAGCTATTAATATTCACCTCCATTATGGAAAATATACTGTATTTCTTATTATCCTAAGTATCCTCATGTTGCAGCCAAACCCCTACATGGAATAAATTAATTTTTGTCCTCAAACTTTGACACACAATACCTCATAATGACAATGTGATCGTTTTTTAATAATTTTTTGCAAGCTTTCAATAGCGCTCACCTTATATAAATACATTGAAACATTTACACTTAATACATGCGAGAATAAGCCTAATATTCCGTCAAAGGTTCTTCTAGAATGAAAAGGATATCAAGTCTCTGGGTGCTCTGTGTTCAAGTGTTAGATGAGCAGCAAAATCGTCAGTCACGTGATTCGGGTCACCGCCTGGGAGCGCTGCACATATGGGACAGATCTGTGAGGCGAGAAGAAATCTTTAGGTTCAGCTGACGTCACACAATCATGAGAATTATAAGTGAAGGCAATAAGCTATACAATTATAGCTGTCTTTCTGTTGATGGATCACAACTTCTCATTTACATTTGTCCAAAGGCCACAAAATTTCTCAGCAGACATTAAGTGGAGACATTGATACAATACTAAATTACATCCAGGACCGGTGGCCGAAACAGATATAAATCCACCAACAATTGTCAACAGCCATGGAAGAGGAAGAAGGTTGCTAACAGTTGTAAAAACTTTAAGATGCCATTTTTTTTAACAGTTTCTCAGTCTGTATATAAAGTAACACCAAACATTCATAATTTTATTATGTATTTTTTATGATGGAATACTAAAAAAGGTTTGATCAAGTAGGGTTTTCCCTAAACTACCAAGATACCTGTGGTGGTGGGGGGCGTGGTCACCATGACGTCAGAGTACTTTACATTATGTGCTATGATTTTCTTGATAAAAGGCTCACTAAATGTGTACATATTTTTTAATCAAATATTTTGTTATTAGTTTCAACTTTTTTTTATAGCTTTGCCATATTTTCAATTGTTGCTGCTTTTTGTACAAAATACTTTGTCTAGATTTTTTCAAGGCTTAATGACTTTTTTTTATAATTAAAAAAACTAGCAACAAATCGAGCATCTTCTTTTGGTGTTATTATGAAATGTATTCATGTTTAGAGAATATACTTCTGTCCCTCCATGTTCCTGACTAAAGAGGCGGAAGCAAGCATGACGTCACACTTCTTAAAAGCCGCCACCGTCCTCTTAATATTTGCACATTTTGAAGATGATTGTCCGTGGGTATATCTGCAATAATTATATAAATATCACATCCACATCACAGACATGCTGACAGCGCTCCAGACAATGGCGTGCAGTTCTGTTTACATCAGGTTTCGGTAGAGCGGTTTTCGGTGATCAGGTTTTTTTTTCGATGGTCATGTTTTCGGCACATTACTTGTCAATAGTGAACAAATAATAGGATAATTAAATGGACTTTAAAGTATACATTGATACACAGTACAGGCAAAAAGTTTGGACACACCTTATTCAATGACTTTTTGTTATTTTCATCACTATATTGTAGATTGTCACTGAAAGCATCAACACTATGAATGAACACATGGTGTTATATACTTAACAAAAAAAGGTGAAATAACTGAAACGATGTTTTGTATTCTAGTTTCTTCAAATTAGCCACCCTTTGCTCTGATTACTGTTTTGCACACTCTTGGCATTCTCTTGATGAGGTTCAAGATGTAGTCACCTGAAATGATTTTCACTTCACAGGTGTCAGTTTTAATGCCTAGTCATGAAAATAAAGAAAACACATTGAAATTTAATAACTTTTTATCCAAGATGGCGCTACTGTAGTGACTGCTGCTGGCAGAAGCTCTGTGCTCTTGTGTCTTTCTTTTGTGTTTCCCTCTTGTTTTCATGTGTTATTATTTTGTGTGGACATCTGGATCTGCCTCCTGGGAGCCTTTTGGCCATGGAGACCAGCTGCTGGGTCTCTGCCACACCAGAGACGAGAGATGCAGATGAAGAGACAGGGCTGCGGAGCTAGCACTGAGCGCTGGGAAGGACAGGCTTCACAGTGTCTTGGCTGAATGAGCAGGTATCGGAAACTTAGTCTCCTTAGACGCATCCTCGCTCATCCATGCAGACTGGCCGAGTTAGTGGGCGGCCAAGAGTGAAGACGGCTCTCTTGGTTGCTTTGTTGGGTCTGCTTCTGTCTCCTTCCACCCCAGCAGACGACGGCGTGGAACACCGCAGAGGCCACCACAGTGTATAGGTTTCTTTTACTTTTTATTCATAGCTGTATTTAGAAGTGACTGGTTGCATCAGCTCTGCTCTTTTAATGTCTTTGATGTCCTTTGTGTTTTTTGATGTTTCCTTCTAGAGGGATGTGTGCTTTGCCTATGAGTTGTTTTTTTGGCCGCAGTCTGGACCCCCTCTCCAGGGGCCCAGGCTTAGACCGTCTTTTTGATTCCCCCCCCATTGTTTGCCTGTATCTAACCTTTTTGTGAGGGGCACCAGAAGTTGGCAGACTCGTCAGCGATCCTGTTCTGTCTCCCTGTAAAGTTTGTCTAATCTTGAATGGGATTGTGCTGAAAATTTTCATTTCCCCTCGGGGATTGATAAAGTATTTCTGATTCTAATTCTGAAAAGAGAGCAAGTGTTGTTGAGTGTCGGGGGAAGTGCAGACTCACGAGATGAAAGTGTTTGAACGGGGGGTAAAACCTGTTGGAATTGTGGCGTTGTTTATCATAAGATTGGTAATAAAAGTAAAAAATCACATCCGACTTTCATTTGTTTTCAAGTGAAAAAAAATACCTTATTTTCAAGGTGTTGTGGTAATAAAAATGCTGTGGTGGTGCGCCACATTCAATGACATTAGTAATTGTGGGCACATGGGCTCTGCATGCTGGAGCGCTTGTATCAGCGCAGATTTTAAATGGAGGCTGATATAATCTCATAGTATTATTAATTAACCATAATAATATCTAATATTATTATTATTTAAAAAATAAATTTCCAACCATAACATCTTAAAAGCACTTAATACATTAACAAAATTATTATTATAATTCCTAGACTTAAAATACTGGTCAAAACTGTCCAAAGATGTATTGCACCAATAAATGGGAGGATGTTTGCATTTTATGAAATGTAATGTATGACACAATAAGCACACACTGTGGCGGGCACTAGGACAATGCTCACACCCAGCAGAAGGGGTGTGGTTTGTTCTCCTGGGGAGACACTTTAAAAGTGCATGTTGTGTTGTGTTTGTCAGTATTTTCATGTTGGCAGTCTACAATAAAGACCTGAAAGAAACAACCATGTGTTTCTTGCATTTGCCACATTGGTGACCCCGACAATGTTTCGCGCAGAAGAGGTGTCTTCATCGGCCATGTTGCCCCATCTCCAGCAACCTGTGACTCCATCTACCTGCATGCTTCCGGAGTTCTGGCGGAGCGACCCAGCCTCATGGTTTCAGCACGTCGAGTCTCTCTTCAACATGCGAGGGATAACCGGCGACGACTCCCGGTATCACTTGGTTGTGACATCACTCGACCAGGCAACCACTCGCCGCGCGATGCAGCTTTTGCGAAACCCTCCACAGAGCGGCAAGTACCCCGCCCCCCGCGCGCTGCCCACCTCTTGCAGCCTCTTTATGGTGCCCTACGTAACAAAAAAGCTAGCGATTCCCTCGAATGGACTCCTCAGCAGGTCCAAGCTTTTCGGAGGGCTAAATCCGCACTCGCCCTCCCTGTTTCCACGGCGTCCGTGGTTTTGAAGACGGATGCGTCTGATGTCGCCGTGGGTGCTGTGGTTGAGCAGCGGGTGGCGAATGTGTGGCAGCCTCTGGCATTCTTCAGTCGCAAACTGCGAGATAACGAGCGGAAGTACAGCGTATTTGACCGAGAATTGTTAGCACTGTATCTCGCAACACGCCATTTTCGTTTTCTGTTGGAGGGTCGATCTTTTACGGCTTTTGTTGACCACAAACCCCTGACGTTTGCCATGTGAAAGGTCACGGAGCCTTGGTCAGCCCGTCAGCAGCGTCACTTGTCCGAGTTCACTACAGACATTCAGCATGTGGCCGGTAACGCCAACCCTGTGGCTGACTGTCTCTCACGCGTACTCGTGTGCCCCGTGCAGCTCGGTTTAAATTTTTCGGGAATGGCCGCTGACCAGCCCGACGACCCCGGCATCCGCGCACTCAAAGCTGAAGGTACGGCGCTTGTGCTCAAGGAGTTGGTGGTGCAGGACAGCGGTCCCGCCCTCCTTTGTAATGTGTCCACTGGCCGCCCTCGGCCTGTCGTTCCGGTAGACTGGCGCCGACGGTTTTTTGACGCAATACACTCCCTGTCGCACCCTGGCGTTCGGGCTTCCAACAAGTTAGTTGGTGCCAAGTTTGTTTGGGCTGGCCTTAGGAAGGATGTTAGGCAGTGGGCTGCCGCATGCGTGGCATGTCAGAGCACCAAGGTCCACCGGCACACTAAGGCGCCCCTCGAACCATTTACGATTCCGGTCAGGCGGTTTGACCACGTGCATGTGGACTTGGTTGGCCGCCTCCCTCCGTCGCAGGGTTATACACACTTGCTAACGATAGTAGATCGTACCACCAGATGGCCTGAAGCGGTTCCTCTTTCCTCCACTGCCTCTGTAGACGTTGCCCATGCGTTTCTGTCGGACTGGGTTGCGCGTTTTGGCACGCCATCCGATATCACCTCGGACAGGGTATCCCAATTCGTGTCGGAGCTTTGGTCAGCGTTGGCGCAGTCATTGGGTGTACAGGTGCACCGTACTACAGCCTACCATCCCCAAGCTAACGGCTTATGTGAACGTTTTCACCGGTCGCTTAAGGCGGCTTTGCGTGCGGCGCTCTTGGATAGCAATTGAGTTGACCGTTTACCTTGGGTTATGCTCGGCTTGCGCTCGGCCCCTAAAGAGGATCTCGCTGCGGCCCCCGCTGAATTGGTGTTCGGTCAACCACTCCGCGTTCCGGGTGAATTTTTACCTGAGGGTGGTGCCCCGCGATCGTTTCCCTTTTGGCCGTGGGAGTCCTTGGCTCCTGGCCCGGTCCACCACTGTTTACCTAAATCTTTTGTGCCATCGGAGCTTAAAAATGCCCGTTTTGTTTTTGTTCGTCACGATGCCCACCATTCGCCCCTCCAACTCCCTTACGATGGCCCATTTAGGGTGCTGGAACACGGTCCTAAAATCTTTGTGCTGGAAATAGGCGGGCGCAGGGAATGCTTTTCCAAAGACAGGCTTAAACCGGCGCATTGTGTTGCGGGTGAAGAAGTACTGCCAGGCCAAGTTCCCCGCCGAGGTCACCCTCCAAATCCTGTTAGGGTTGGTTGTCCTTCGCCTCCACCGGGCCCTGTTATTTGTTCTTCCCCACAGGCTACACCCGCTCCCCCGCGGGATAGACATTTTACCCGTTACGGCAGACGAGTGAGGCCCCCGGTAATGTTTTCCCCATAACTTGCTGTCTGGGTGTTCGGGGGGGTGGCTGTGTGGCGGTACTAGGACCATGCTCACACCCAGCAGAAGGGGTGTGGTTTGTTCTCCTGGGGAGACACTTTAAAAGTGCATGTTGTGTTGTTTGTCAGTATTCTCATGTTGGCAGTCTACAATAAAGACCTGAAAGAAACAACCCTGTGTTTCTTGCATTTGCCACAACACTCTATTTTGGCAGAATAAGTGTAAATGTAAAAAACGGAATTCCAAAAAGTTGAAACAGAAAAACTTAATTTTTTAGATTTTTAATTGCTATTACTATTTTTAATTTATTGTTGTTACTATTATTATTTACTTGTTTATATGTTCTTTTAAATTATATTTAAAGTTGAGTTTTGGTTGTGCAATAAATACCTATGCTTTGTTTATCAAGATTTCAATAATAATCAAAATAATCGTGATAGTTATTTTTGCCATAATCGTCCGGCCCTTGCATCAGGTCAGTGTTTTTTTCATACCTTCCTTCATTCCTTGACTAATTTCACTTAAACAAACCTTTTCAAACATTCAACACTACAAAATAATAAAAGCATAGATGTACTATGATTTGTGCTGATATCTTGTCAAATTAATATCGGTATCAGCCAACACTCAAGGCTCCAGTACCGGTAACTTACAAAAAGTGAAGATGTTGTATTCAGCTGTCCAGCCACTCACATCAATGAGCAGTTTTCAGTAAAATTATGTTTCATAATTACGTTGATGTTTGGCGGCCATTTGGTGTGAAATGGTTTTATTATTTGTTTAGGATACACTTAGTTTCTAATTTGCTGCCAAGTAACACTTGCTCAAATGTCCATTCTTAATGAGCAGCACAGCTCTCTCAAATGCTGTGTTTAAACAATAATATGGAAGGCAGCTTTCCATGTTTGCATTTATAGCTTGCGTCTATGAAAAGGATCCTGTTTGACTTTAGTGTAACTTTTCCACTGTTCATTCAGAAGATGACCTCAGAGAAGACGTGTCCAATCGTGACATAACAGCGTTGGCGATGATGGTGTGAGGAAAAAGGTGTTAGCATGTACGTACCACTTCGGTGGAGGTCTCAGTGTGCTCTGCAGCCACGTGCTCCTGCAGGGACATCTCCGTATAGCCCATCCTGCCACAGTAGGGACAGGTGAAGGCCTGTGGCTGCTCCACCGAGAAGGCTTCTCCGCCGTAATACAGGTCTGCAACCAAGAGAGGGCGTCGTTTTCAGAGGCACTCGGTTTATTGATCAAAAAAAGTATTACCGCCGAGGGCACATGTAAAGAGAGAATGCCAAGAGTGGGCCAAGCAGTAGCTATTTTGAATTAACTATAATATAAAACATGTTTTCAGTTATTTCCCCTTTTTTGTTAAGTACATAACTCCACATGTTCATGCATAGGTTGAAGCTTTCAGTGACAATCTGCAATATAAATAGTCGTGAAAATAAAGAAAACACATTGAAATGAGGTGTGTCCAAACTTCTGGCTTTCAAGACAATATGAGAATTCATCCCAAACGCGCCCAAGGATGTCACGATACACTGCGCTGATTGCTGCTGTTATTTGATCTTTCCTGTCAGATATGTGCTGGCAACGGTGGAACATAAACGTTGTCTTTAATATACCCCCACAGAAAAAGGTCACACACAGTTAGGTCCGGGGATTTGGCAGGCCAAGCGCAGAGAGTGAGGTTTTTAGCACTTCTACCAATCCACCGCCGAGGCACGCTTTCATTCAGATAAGTTCAAACCTCAACGTGCCTCAAGGTGGGCTGTGCTCCATCTTGTTGAAAAACAAAGTAATTTGAATCTGCTTGAAGTAAATAGAATAGCCAGTTTTGGAGCATTCCGGGCTAGGTTTGTCCTGTAAGGGTGTTTTATTTAACGAAAAAGGGACCACACACCCTGTTTTGAAACACAGCACAGAAGATATTCACTTTCGGGGAATCTCTTTGATGTTCAATTGTTTCATGTGGGTGACTTGTTCCCCAAATGCGCACATTGTGACGATTGACTTTGCCACACAAATGGAAAGTCGCTTCATCGCTAAAAACTGGACGTGAAAAGAGACTCAACTTTTCCAGCATTGACTCACAGTCGTTAATGGTAAGTGCTTGGACAAGGCTAAATTTGTATGGTTTCATATGTAATCATCTTTTTAACACGCCAGACAGCGGTTTGAGGGATCATAAGTTTACGACTTGGTCAATGTGTAGACATGGGCGTGCTCCCCTCAAACGCATCGTGAATCTCCACATGCTCTTTTGAAACACGTGGTCTTCCAGGTCTCCTTTACACAGGCAGCCAGTCTCTTTGAACTGTTTAACCCACTGTCGAATGCTCCCATTTGGGGTGGATCTATGCCAAATTCTGTTCTAAAAGCACGATGCACCATGACAATGCCATTTGTTTTCGCAAACTTAAGCACACATTATTTACTTTTTACTTTTTTTAAATTGATCTTAACTCTGTACACTGCAGCTGGAATTTTAATTTTCCTGAAGGAACTCTCCTGAAAGAATCAATAAAGTACTATCCATCTATCTATCTACACAAAATGCCTTCTGTTGAGGAGTCCCCATTTTGAGGGTAAATAAACACGTGGTCTTCCTACCTTGGAAAGGCGCCGAAAGGATTACATAACCACAACGGTGAAATTGGAACACAATAAAACTTTGATAACTCCTGTATCAAACAACCATCGATTCAGTCTACTACAATGCTTTAGAACGGAATAAATACGTATTCTTTTTGAATCACCAATATACTGTATGTGTGTACCCCAATAAGACTTTTTCCACTTCCAATACTGGTATTGGAGCCCTGCGTATCACTGATACGGATATTAACCTGATACCATATCAGCAGGAATCATACATACCTTAGCAGGAATCATACATGCCTGAATTGTTTTGTACTGTGGAAGGTTTGATAAAATGAGTAAAACGGAGAACAATGGTCGATATAAAAAAAAAGTAAATATTCATTATTAACTGTCTGGAATGGACCTATGTTGTCTTTAAGTTTAAGTGGATTCATAATTTTTTTTTTCTTCAACACCAAGTGTTCACAATAATTCATTAAAATTAAGTTCATGATGCGGACACGTTTGTTTCTGGATACTTTCTAATACGCTTCTGACTTGAAGACTTTGTATGTGTAAGTAATATGTAACTATAACTATTTGATAATTGTTTATAGTGACAAATGCAGGGTTCGAATTTAACCACAGCAACCGTGGCAAATCCGGCAACCACCCTTGTCACTTGTCGTAATGCCCTAAAAATTTGACCAGCATCGACGCCAAGAACATGCCGTGACCGGCATGGACTTCTCACTTGTTAATGGACAATTGCAACGTAATTGTTTCATCGAATGAATTGATAAAAACACCCCGACATTACTTTCTTTCTTAAATGTTCAACTGTTTAAGACATGGCAAAAATAACGTTAACGGGTATAAACAACATGGGCGCAGCCATTTTGGAAGCGTGTGTCAAAGGTTAACCAACAACAAAAAAAGATGAGTTGTTCAGAGATTTTCCGAGAGATACACTAGTTGCGTCAGGGTCTGGAAGGACGTCAGATGTTCTGTGAATTTAGGTAAGGCAGCTCTCAAAATGCAGAGTAAGGAACGAATCAAAAAAAGAAAAACAATTACAGGCTCTTGGGAAATGTAGCAATGTAGCAAACTACACAACTTCTTTAGGTAGGTTAATTTCATAGTTTAAATGGAGTGCTAAATTACTCGATCGTTTGCCCTCAAAATTCAGCGTAGACCTGTCAATGTTGTTTATGTGCTCTATCGTGAATGTTTATTTTGATATGTGGCTGTCAACGACCACTTGTGAATTGTTTTCCTGTTTTGTAAACGTTGAACATAAGTCGCTGATGTAAACAATAATGGAATGAAAATTGCATTGCGTTTTATATATTCATTTATACACAACTTCACTAAAGTTTACTACAAGTTTGCATCATATAGTGTATGACCTTTCTATTTCAATTTATTGATATTTGTGCCCTAAAAAATGAGCCCTACTTTAAGGCAACAGTTGCCTTGATCTTAAAAAGTTAAAATTTGAGTCCTGCAAATGTGCTGTTTTGGACTGCAATATTGGACACTTATTACGTATGCTCAGCTGTTGTGTAGATGCTAGTTTAGCCTGGCCCTATAGCCTTTTTAGCTATCTTTTGTATATGACTTGACTAAAACAGAAGCAAGAACAAACCTTTTGTGCTTATTGAAGGACATTTAATTAGGACAAGTAAACACGCTGCAGGACTGCTTGTATCGGAGCCTTATATCAGAAAGTTTAGAAACAAGCTCGGACAATCCAATACTTGTTTTTGCTGATATCAGACCAATATCGGGTCGGAACACCCCTAATTTTGTAAACGTTAACAGATAGATAGAAATGCTTTAAATTGTTCCGATTAGATTTTCCTATCAAATCACATGCAAAACAGCCACAATAACACAAGCAAATAAGTAGCTCCACTGCAGACTTGTACCTTGCCGTATTTGATTTTTTTTTTCTTTAAAAACAGCATGTTGCTACTTCTCCTGAACTCTAAACATGTTAGCTCCACCATGATTCCCATCTCTCATCATTCTTGACAGCCTGGGCGACAAAATTATACCAATATACAGGGTGATTCAAAACTAATACGCAAAAATCATCACACATTTATTCAGTTTCAAAGCATTGTAATAGACTGAATCAATTCTCATTTGATACAGGAGTTATCCAAGTTTTATTGTGTTACAAACGGCCTCCTTGAATACTAATAATCGGTATGGGCCAATCTGTAGTCCACTTTCTGTCAAACAATTGTGAGACGTGCAGGACAGTGGAAGAGGCACTCACCAAAGTCGACACGGGTTAGTATACACTGCATGGGATGCTCCGTGGTGTGTCTGGTGGTAGTGGCGCCGCTCTCGTAGCACGATGCGCACAGGTCGTAGTCGTAGCAGATCAAACATTTGTAGCGTCGCCCTCGGAAGTTGCCTTTTAAACACGCGTCACAGCTCACGCCTAACAAAAAAAAGACAAGGTGAGACAGAGACCTCAGTTTTGTGGATTTATGACAACTTAATGAAATAACTCAGATTTTTGTCATAACAGCAGCAGTCTTACTTACCCGGAGTACCGTCTGAAAAATATATTTAAAGTAGCACTACTTTTTCCCACAACATCTTGCACACTTATATGTCAGGACAATTCTGTTTTGTTTAATACATTTATATATTTTTAATCAGAAATCATCATTAAATCATAAATACTTTATTAATGCCCAAGGGGAAATTACAATTTTCAGCACAATCCCATTCACGATCAGACAAACATTACAAGGAGACAGAACCGGATCAAACATTACAGGGAGACAGAACAGGATCGCTGACGGGTCTGCCAACTTCCGGCGCCCCTTACAAAAAAGGTGAGATACAACAAACAATGGGTGGTGGTGGTGGGGGGGTGAGAAGAAAAAAATAAAATCGGTCTAAGTCTGGGACCATGGAGAGGGGGTCCAGACAAAGAGGGAAAAAACAACTCATAGCCATAGCACACATCCCTCTTACATGTGAGGGAAACATCAAACATCAGAGAACACAAAAGACATTATAGACAAAAAAAAAGCGTTGATGCAACCAGCCACTTCTACATACAGCTATGAATAAAAAATAAAAGAAACATATACACTCTGGTGGCCTCTGTGGTGTTCCACGGACAGAGACAGGAGCAGACCCAACAAAGAAACCAAGAGAGCCGATTCCACTCTCGACCGCCCACTAACTCTCGGCCAGTATTCAGTCCGCATGGATAAGCAAGGATGCGTCTAAGGAGACTGAGGTGTCCGATACCTGCTTATTCAGCCAAGACACTGAAGCTTGTCCGTTCCGGCGCTCATTACTAGCTCCGCAGCCCTGCCTCTTCATCCGCATCTCTCGTCTCGTCCGTCCAAACGGACTCTGGTGTGGCAGAGACCCAGCAGCTGGTGTCCGTGGCCAAAAGGCTCCAGGGAAGCAGATCCAGAAGTCCACAAAAAAACACTGCAGAAGTCACGAAAGTGCCACCCCTCGTCACACAGTCCCAAAGGGTCCCGAATCAAAAGGCAAAAAAACAATAAATTAAATAAAATAAAAAAATTTAAAATTTAATATTATTTTTATATATATATATATATATATATATATATATATATATATAGGCCCCGCGATGAGGTGGCTACTTCTCCAGGGTATACTCCGCCTTCCGCCCGACTGTAGGCACCATCGCCCCTCGCGACCCCAAAGGGAATAAGCGGTAGAAAATGTATGTATGTATGTATGTATGTATGTATATATGTATATATATATATATATATATATATATATATATATATATATATATATATATATATATATATATATATATATATATATATATATATATATATATATATATATATATATATATATATATATATATATACATACATACATACATACATACATATATATATAGGCCCTGCGATGAGGTGCACCTTGTCCAGGGTGTATGTACCCCCCGCAACCCCAAAGCGGTAGAAAATGTGTGTGTGTGTGTGTGTGTATATATATATATATATATATATATATATAGATATATATATATATATATATATATATATATATATATATATATATATATATATAAATATCTCTTTTTAAAATTTACTACAAAACTTTTTCCACTGAGGGTCGCACACAGAAACATGAAAAATGTAAGGGTATATTCTTTTCCTTAAATGAAAACTGCACTTTGGGGGAATTTTGCCCATCATATGTGAGGCAAGACCACACCTCTTTCGCATGTCTGTGCGTTTTAGAAGGTAATAAAAAAAGTGCTAGCATGAGGCAGTTAACAATGATTCACATATTCTGCCTGTAGAGCCCTGTAAAAAATACTCCAACAAGGTTTTATGTACATGCTGTGTGTATGTAGTAGCAAGCACATTCATGTAATATTGACGGTATTTTACTCATTTTAGGAATTACTGCATTGATTTCAAAGGGCGCATAGCATCGAGCGCTATTTCCCTCAACAGCAGCATAGAGAGTGTGTTGTGTTTGCTACCACTAATAATGGCGGACTTTGAACGCCAACAAAAAATACTTCGGGACAAACGATGATCCAGAACCTTATCTTTTTGAGCCTGAACATATGGAAGATGAGCTACGTACAAGTTTTAGAAGCTGTGCGCAAAGGAGGCCCACCTATAGTGAAAGTAAGGATGTAAGAGTAAACGGTATTAATTCAAGTTGAGGGAAATAATCAAGTTTGAGATGAATCACAATTCAGACAAAGACGATTATACAATCCATTAGTAAACGTCAATAATCGTTTTATTTTTTATAAGGAAAGTATTGCAGACAGTTCTGCAGCGAGACACCTCACCGAGAGAGCCGAGCAGCCCCTTAATTTTAGGGCGCTTATGTTTCAGTTATGCACACATTTGTATAATTAATAAATGTGATAACTTTTCCTTATTGCAAATCAACTGTTTTTTTAAAGTTGCTATTGATTAATAGGAGCATATGAACAGGAAGCATTGGATTTCTTCTTTCGTGGTGTGAAAAAAAATGTGTGTCTATTAACAAATGTTGACTTTACAAATCAAATAGTTTGTACACTATCAAATCTTATTGAATCGTTCCGTTTTTTTAAATATATTGCATCATAACCCATGTATTTAGATGCATATTGAATCCCTTAAAATTGTATTGCGTTTCTACAGTTTACGCCAAAATATATTATTAAATTAACATGATTCCTATATGTATGTGCAATTTCATGTGTATTTTCATGTAATTTTTGAGTATCTAGTTGACAGAAAAGCGCTATATAAATCTAATCCATTAATATTATTACTTTCCTTAATGTGTTTAGTTTGAGACTGATTTCTTTGTGAAGAATATCAATAAACAACCTCAAGTTATTTTTCCCCACCTCTAATTCATTGCATATATAGTAAACTAAATTCCAAAAATCAGGGAAGGCAGAATATAGTGCATACACTGCAAATTGTACATTGTACAATTAGCAACAAATGAACAAGAGAACAACAATATGTTAATACTAACAACACATCATCGCATATTATGCAAATCATATGATATCATATAAGCCACGCTCCCCACCGCCACAAGTATATTGGCAGTTGGGAGAAACCATGAACATGTATTATGTGGGATGAGGGAGGAAGTCAGTGAAAAGGAGCTGAGTGCCGTGTCGCAAATAGACAGTAAATAACATTTCTGGACCGCATCATCAGGGACAAAACACAATCTAACAAAATATGAAAGTAATAATGTAGCAACATTTTTTGCAAACGTGCATCTCAATCTGTGCGCGAGTAATTCAATTTGTGTGCGTGTGTACTAGTTTGTGTCTGTGTATAAATCTGTTATTATGTTGTGGCAATTGATAAATATATCCACAAAGCAGGACTTTTATTTAGAAGTTAAGCATGAAAAATGCTAATATCACCATGGCAGCAAATATTGGCGCTATGTTCACCGCTACAATTAAGCTGATCAACTTATAGCAGTAGATGCACTTCATCGTCAACTCCTGCCTCATCAATTACAACACATTGGTAAGCATTTGAGGTGAGCGATATCAAAAAATGAGACGTACCAGGACTCGGCACGCAACTTAATGTTAGCAAGACTGCTATTTGCTATACACAGGCTGTCTGGGCAATGCTGGACTCTGTTGATGCACTTCATCCTCACATGACATTGGTGAGCCTTTAATGTGAGCAACAAGAACTGACAGCTAACCAATACCGCAAAATGCTAACAATATGGCTAATGATCGTAATTGACCAGGTTTTAACAGAACAACTCCAGCACATTAAAGCCCTTGTTCTAACTTAGAGGAATTATCCAGGTTGTGATGAAGTATTTCCACGTTGTGGCCATGTTGTAGTGGCTGGGTGACTGCCACTTGGTGACTGACACTTGGGAGGATCCTCTAGGGCAGGGGTAGGGAACCTATGGCTCTAGGGCCAGATGTGGCACTTTTAAAGACTGCATCGGGCTCTCAGATTAATCTTAGCTAACATTGCTTAACACAATAAGAAATGAATAATTCCACTGGTGATCAGTGTTAAAAATAACATTCAAAATATAAAAAAATTTGCCGTGGAGTTTACAGTTACAGTAGCACAATTAGCCCTCAACAGGCTAACATCAAAACTAACGTTTTACACGTCAGATTCGCTCAGCGACTCTGTCGGAGTATCAGTCCAGTGCACCACAGTTTTGTACTGTCGCTCAGCCCTTTGGAGGAGTGCTTCGGAAGCTACCGGGCCACTCGTCTCCGCAGCCCGGACTGTTTACAGCGGCGCCGGGAAAGGGAGGGAGAGAGAGAGAGAGAGAGAGAGAGAGAGAGAGAGAGAGAGAGAGAGAGAGAGAGAGAAAACATACACCTTGGGATAGGTTGATTGGCAACACTAAATTGGCCCTAGTGTGTGAATGTGAGTGTGAATGTTGTCCGTCTACCTGTGTTGGCCCTGCGATGAGGTGGCGACTTGTCCAGGGTGTATGCGCCTTCCGCCCGATTGTAGCTGAGATAGGCACCAGCGCCCCCAAAGGGAATAAGCGATAGAATATGGATGGATGGACATCGTGTAATGATAAGTGTGACCGGTAGATGGCAGTCACACATAAGAGGACTTCTGGACTACAAGATGACGTTAGCACAATAAAACACCAAAACTTTGATGTTTTATTGATAATATAAGTAGTACACAAAGTGCTCTAAAAACCTGTCAAAAAGTTTTAGTACGACTTTGATAAGCTATGAAGCCACACTACTTGATGGATTGTCGGATCATTACGGCTACTATAGTCAGACATATTGTGCTTCAACATACGGTGTTATTATGTTGTGTGTATAAGAACCCCAAACTGGCAAAACTGTATGTAATGTTGACACAACTTGTGTACTGAATTTCAGTAGAATGTGCAGCGTACCTAATTAAGTGTCCCCTACT
This sequence comes from Nerophis ophidion, assembly GCF_033978795.1. Taxonomy (NCBI): domain Eukaryota; kingdom Metazoa; phylum Chordata; class Actinopteri; order Syngnathiformes; family Syngnathidae; genus Nerophis; species Nerophis ophidion. The sequence goes on from NC_084617.1 coordinate 39,889,259, forward strand.
ACTCCAAAAGGGGACCTAGTATGCAAAACCAACGTTTCCTTTTTATTGGTACCAGTTTTTGTCTATATGGGAACTGCATAAGTTTCGAAAATTTGAAATCAAACACTGGAGGCTTGGCGGGGATATTTAAAATCTATATATATATATATATATATATTTTTTTTTTTTTTTAACTTTTATTTTTATTTTATTTTAATCTATTATTTTTTTCGCCCATTCCCCCCTTGTTTACCTGTATCTCAGCTTTTTTGTAAGGGGCGCTGAAAGCCGGCAGACCCGTCAGCGATCCTGTTCTGTCTCCCTGTAATGTTTGCCTGGTCTTGAATGAGATTGTGCTGAAAATTTTAATTTTCCTGAAGGAACTCTCCTGAAGGAATAAATAAAGTACTATCTAATCTAATCTAATCTAATAAAACAACCTTACCTTCCTTCATACTTTCGGGAATTTGAGTCTTTTGGAATTTGCCCCATTGGTAATGTTTCAGTCATTGGTAACATCAGCGGATGATCCATATATGGTATAGATTTACACACAAAAATTTGCACGAGTCTGCCATTGTAGTCTGCGTTGTAGTCAATAAGCTCCTTCTTTTTCTCTATCCTCTTGTTGTGGGCTCCTAAATGCACGTGCATCCTCCGTTGTTGCCATGTCTAACACAAAGCAGAGTATAGTTCCAACTTATATTAGTCAATAGACTTGACATGGAAGCGCTAAAAACTGCAACAAACAAACAAAGTGGAGGCATGTAAATAAGACCGCCTACAAAACGCTGCATCTAGAAGAGACCGTCAGTAAAACAATCTATGCAAAATTTTGACCAAAAAACCATTATTACATGTTATGTTGACCAGTGATTCTCACACTGTGTCACGTGGGCTTCATCGACATGATAAAAAATGATTATAGTCAAACAGTGTTACTGTTCAAACTGTGTGTGTAATGTTACCGTGGCCAAAACTATTAAAAATACTTACTAATTAAAACCTATGCCTTGTTTGTAATCAATACTTAGGCCTACGAGGCTACTGTATTTTAATGTTGGTCATTTTGGTGCCGCTTGGAGATCCAAGTGTTTTCTGAGATGGTACTTGGGAAAAAGTTAGTGAACCACAGACGTAGACCCCCAGAAAGTGTTTTAAATGTAGAAACAAAAACACAATATGACCTCTTTAAGTATCATCAGGGGATACATTATCAGTAATTATCAGAAGCAACAAGCTATTTTCCCCAGGCTCGGGATATTTCAGCGTGGAGTTTACATGTTCTCCCTGTGACTGCGTGGGTTCCCTCCGGGTACTCCGGCTTCTCACCTCCAAAAACATGTACCTGGAGATAAATTGTTTGGCAACACTAAATTGGCCCTAGTGTGTGAATGTTGTCTGTCTTTCTGTGTTGGCCCTGTGATGAGATGTTGAATTGTCCAGGGTGTACGCCGCCTTTCGCCCAAATGCAGCTGAGATAGGGTCCAGCACTCACCGCGACCTCAAAAGGGATAAGCGGTGGAAAAAGGATGGAAGGATGGATAGGCTATTTTCACATGTCAAAAGGAGCTAATGAGATCATAACAAAGTAGCAATGTTTACCTGCCTGTCACCTATTATTAAGCCTCCTTACAGGTACAGACTGCAAAATGAGTGTAAACACTGTCAGTCTGGTTCAAGAGTAGCTTCTCACGTTGACATTTAAAGGGTCTTTATTTTGTGTAGGAAGTTTTAAGTTGACGTGGAAGATAAAGGCCGCTTGGGCCTGATTAACCTGCCTTTCTGGCTAACCTTTAAGCGACTAAACCGGCTGCCGTTAGCCATCTTGCGGGCGGTAAGCTATCAACCGACCCTTGTTGTGTTAGCTGACGTTTGGACGTTCAACTTTGAAGGTTTGCCGCAGGGCCATGCTGTGTATATTATTGATTTGCTACACATTAGCGAAACTGGAACGTAGGGCCAACTTTTGGCGAAAGGAGAGGCGGCTCGAGCTACCTAGCAAGTGAGCAGCCTCGCCCCCTAGCCCCCTACCCTCCTACCGCCAGCTGCCTATTCCTGGCACTATCAAGTCTGCCTGTTCTTGGCATTATCAAATCTGCAAGGTAACCACCACAAGCCTAGCTTCAGTTAGCTGCAAGCTAACTAGCCCATTAGTTCCACTCAGCGACACCTTCTCTTAGCTCCTTCCGCTTACTTGACAAGTGTCGTCCGGGGGTCCGGGCAAGCTTACATTCATTAAAATGTTATAGTTGGCGTCGCTCGTATTTCGTGGTCGACATTATGATGCTAACACTTAGGACTGAATAACAAGACATGTTCTGTTAGCTCCAGCTAATAGTAGCCGGTGCTGCCCTGTCACAACCTTTCTTCTCACATACACCAATCCCAAGCGCTAGTGTGCCGCGGTGCTTACCTTCATGACGGGACATCCTACGAAGCCACAGGCGGCCCCGAGCTCGGGCCTGACTTGCAAAAGGAAAGAATCCTGTGAGTATGGAGAGGAGAAGCCGGGGCTGCCTGGCTGTCCCTGGCCTCTTCCCTCATGAAGGATCCGCTGTGCTGCCCCCTCCTGCTGCTGTGTCACTGCTCTGATGCGCACTCAGACAGCCGCGAGATGGCACTGTTGTCATAGCGATGACACAACATGTAGCATATATATGGCATATATATATATATATATATATATATATATATATATCTGGCATATATATATATATATATATATATATATATATATGTATATGTATATGTTTATATATATATATATATATATATATATATATATATATGTATATATATATATACATACATATGTATATATACGTGTGTATATATACATGTGTACATATATATACACAAACACACATATATATACATATATATATATATATATATATATATATATATATATATATATATATATATATATATATATATATATATATATATGCCATATAAGCGATGCCTTATTCATATTTATTTGTATGTATGTGCATGTATCTATGTATGTACACCACTATGTAAAAAATGCCCCAAAGGCATACATAAAAGATATAAAGTCATTATTATGAAAGGCAAAATCGAAATTATGAGATTAAGGGTCGTAAAACTGAAATTAAAAAGTTGTTAATTATGAGAGTAAAACGTACAAATAATGACAATAATTGTTCTCATACTTTTAATCTATTATATTTTATTATAATTGATATAATTATGATTTATATAATGCATATTATAATATGTATATATATATACATATATATATATATATACAATTGATGTAATGTATATATATTTATATTGTTTATATGTATTTATTTTATTTTATAATCGTGACTTTCTATATCATAAATTCGACGTTTGTATCTCATGGTTTTGACTTTTTTTTCATTATTGTGACTTTTTCATAATTCAAAAGTCTTGTCTCACCATTATAACTTTATCTCATAATTTCAACTTTCATATCTCACAGTGTTTACTTTTTATCTCATCATTTTGAATTTCTTATTAGCCCCCCGCGACCCCGAAAGGGAATAAGCGGTAGAAAATGGATGGATGGATGGATTATTAAGCCTTTTTATCTCGCTACTATGACTTATTTCGTAATTTTGACTTTCTATCTAATAATTGTGACTTATTTTCTCATAATTTTGAATTTCTATCACACTATGACTTTTTTCTTGTAAATTCGACTTTTTATCTCATAATTACGACTTTTTATCTCTTGATTTTTTGTTTCATATATCAGCATGTTCACGTATTATCTCATAATTACGTTTTCATCTCATCATTTTGACTTTCTTATCTCATAATTTCGATTTATTGTTTTATAATGGTGACTTTCTAGGTCATAAATTCGCCGTTCATAATTCACAATTTTGACTTTTTTCTAAGAACTATGACTTTATTTAATAATTTCGACGTATTTTCTCATAATTATAAATTTATCTCATAATTTCGACTTTCATATCTTACAATTTTGACTTTTTATTGTATACTGTTGACTGTCTAATATCATCATTACGACTTTTTATCTCATTACGATGACTTTTCATCTCACAATTTCGCCTTTCTTATCTCATAAATATGACGTTTTATCTCATTATAATGACATCAACTCATTATTTTTTTTTCAAAGGCAGAAACGTGCTTCCATAGAAATGCAATACATCACGTAAAATAAAATGGAAAGAAAGAAAATACGATACAAAATAACAAAAATATGAAACTTAGTTAAATAAAACAAAATTTTAAAAATAACTTGGAGAATAATATGATGTGATCTACATTGAATAAAATAAAATGGTAAAATTAAATAAAATAATACCAAACTCTAGACAATGGTTGAATTAAAGGCAGCTTTGCTAGTTCTCTAAGGCAGTGGTTCTCAACCTTTTTTCAGTGATGTAACCCCTGCGAACATCTTTTTAATTCAAGTAACCCCTAATCAGAGCAAAGCATTTTTGATTGAAAAATAGAGATAAAGAAGTAAAATACAGCTCTATGTCATCAGTTTCTGATGTATTAAATTGAATAACAGTGCAAAATATTGCTCATTTGTAGTGGTCTTTCTTGAACTATTTGGAAAAAAAGATATAAAAAGAACTAAAAACTTGTAGAAAAATAAACAAATGATTCAATTATAAATAAAGATTTCTACACATAGAAGTAATTGTCAACTTAAAGTGCCCTCTTTGGGGATTGTAATAGAGATCCATCTGGATTCATGAACTTAATTCTAAACATTTCTTTACAAAAAAGAAATCTTTAACATCAATATTTATGGAACATGTCCACAAAAAATCTAGCTGTCAACACTGAATATTGCATTGTTGCATTTGTTTTCACAGTTTATGAAATTACATTCATATTTTGTTTAAGTATTATTCAACACATATATTTATAAAGGATTTTTGAATTGTTGCTATTTTTAGAATATTTAAAAAAAAGCTCACGTACCCCTTGGAATACCTTCAAGTACCCCCAGGGGTATGCGTACTCCCGTTTGAGAACTACTGCTCTAAGGGTTGCAAGTTTTAAATATGTTGCTATACCTCTCAAATCCGCTAGGAAGCATACTTGCGGTATTATTCGCAAAAGGGGCAGATTTGATGTCATGATTATTTCACATAATTTGCCAGTGTTTAGTTGCAAATATTCAAAACCTTATTTCAAAATAATCATCACATGACTCCTTGGTTGCAATGAAACAGTATTTGCCCTTAAAATAAAGCTGTAACAATATAAAAAAATAAATAAATAAATGATAATATCTCAAAAAATTATTTATAGATATGCACGATATGATTTAATGTAAAAATAAATGCAAAAAATGTCAGTATGAATCTTTTTGCTGACAATTCAGACCTTTTTATTTTTATTTGGTAGTGCACAAAAGAGGTGCTTAGACTTTGTTATTGTTCTGTTTAAACAATATTTATTTGTTGTGTCCAACCAAGCCACCCAGAAAAGCAAGCATTTAAAGGTCTACTCTGTTTGGCAGATGGAAAATAATAACTTCATAATTTACAGTTTAAGCCAATGAAAGTCTGACGCCAGCGCTGCATCAGAGCAAAATAAACGTCTTGTAAGTTTGCATTGTGCTTTCAAAATAGTGAGGAAATGGAACAGAACATAAAAGAGGATGTTTACACTTTTATTAAAAGCAGCTCTGTGTCATTAATACATATGTATAAATGCTAAAAATTGGACAAGTCCTTTTCACTGAGGGCCACATCGCAGTTATGTTTTGCCCCAGAGGGCTGCTTCTAACAATGAATACTATCAGTGTACAATTATCTAATGCATTTTTTTGTAGATTTTTAAAAAACTAAAATGGAAAAAAAAAATGTTAAATTGCAATAATTTCACCTCAACATTTAGTATGTATTACTGTAAATAGAAAAAACAGTACTGCTGTTTTTATGGTTAAAAAAAGCAGCTCAGTTGCTCGAATTTTACTGTAAATTTTTTTTTTTACTGTAAATAAAAAAACGCAATTTTACAGTAAAATTTTGGCACCCAAGCTGCCAGTTTGTTTGTGGGCTTTTTTAAACCGCAAATCAACAACTGTAGATTTTTCGGTGTATAACTGTAAATGCCAAAACGGCAAGTTTATTGCAGTAAAAAAGTGTTTTTTATTTAAAGGAAAACCCTGGAAAAACCACAGTAAATTTTACAATCTTACCATGAAATCTATCGCTACTTTTACATTGCACACTTTGATAGATAACTTACTTTGAAATCATTCTTATTACTATTTATTTATATTCAAACAATCGTTTAAATGTTTGATCATATATTTTTGCATATTTAGACAATATTTAAGTTAACATAATTTGTAATTACGTTGGAGTACATATATATTTTTTCTCCAAAAATAGAAAGAAAGAATACATTTAGTAAGAAAAGTTACAGCACTCTATGGATACTGTACATTTTATTTCCCGGCTTTCGAGTGCCAAATAAAATGAAGTAGCAGGCAACATCTGGCCCACCGGCCCTGAGTTAGACAACTGTACAGTTTCTAGTCAGAGTGGAGCTAATGATTGCATACTTTTTCTGAGGAAGCTTAGGTCCTTTAATGTGTGCAGCAAGGTGTTGGAGATCTTCTATCAGTCTGTTGTGGCCAGTGCCCTTCACTTTGCTGTGGTTTGTTGGGGGAGCAGCACTAGCAAAAGGGACTCAAACTGGATTGATAAACTGATCCGGAAAGCCGGCCAAACTATTCGCTCGCAGTTGGAGGCGTTTGTATCAGTGAGGGACGAGGACACTGGACAAACTGCTGGCCATCATGGACAGTCCTTTCCACCCACTCCACCAGACAATTGAGGGACAGCGGAGTTCATACTCCAACATGTTCCTTCAGCTTCCTTCCCGCACTGTGCGATTCAAGAACTCCTTCATTCCACACTCCATCAAGCTGTATAATCACTCCCCATAAAGCAACAGATAATATCGGCCTATTACCTGACACCTTCTATGTCAGATACTTCTCTTTGTTGTTAATGTCTATTGTATTTTCTGCTGGACTTACTCTCTTTTTTATGCTGGGGCTGCCAAATATACTGTGATAGTGTACATAGCATTTGTTATATATTCTATATATGTTATAGACCTATTATATCTGTATATTTAATATACTGTACACATATTAAGTATATATTGTATATATTTGCAGATATGTTATGTTTTACATTGCTATACCTAGTCTATTTATACCTGCATTGTCATTTCCATCCTTACACTTTCCATCATTGTAACTAAGCTACTGTGTTGAACAATTTCCCTTGTGGATCATTAAAGTTTGTCTAAGTCTATGTCTAAGTCTGTACATAGGTTAGCTGCCATACTGACTATTGCAGCAACAGTGTGCACTTTCACACAGTAACACACTACATCGTGCAATCTGATCTTTTCATGCGTCACCCGTTGATACACCCCTCCAAGCAGACAAATGATCTGTCTGAAAGGGGATAAAATACACTTTTTTTTCCTATTTTTTTTTTTTTTTTTGAGACATGTCTTGCAAAGTAACAAAGCACAGGAGCAACTGTGGAAAAATTGGCCTCTTTCACACACATACATGCGACCTTCCTACCTCAGATACGATACCGTTATTGAAGCCTTGAGTATTGGCCGATCACTACTACGATATCAGCACGAGTCAGGGGCGGTTCTAGGCATGCTATATGAGGGGGCAATCAGAAATGTGAAGGGGGCATCATGTGTACACATCATGCTCCAGCACTTTTTTTTTGTGCTTATAGTAACGATGCTTTCTTCATTGAAATGGGTCTTCAGCTATGTGTCCAACCCCAACCTGGAGTAGTGGATTGCACTTTGTCAGGCCTCTACCTTCAGACCTGTCCAACTTGGGTGTCCCACCTGAAGACTAAGCTCCTGCTGGTATAGCTCTTACGGTCACTGAGGCACGCAAACCTCCTGACCACAATAAGGTGGCAATCCCTCAGGGGGGGAAACTGAAAAATAAAAACAAATGAATAAAATAAAATAAAACATCCTTCATCCAGAATTTATCAACCAACAACATAACATTTATCCTAACTGGATGGCCTAACTCTCAAATTTTGAGCCAAAGTAGGACTTCACACACTACAGTCAATATTTACAAAACTGAAAGGTAGTCTGAATAATGATAAAAAAGAATCTCAAACTAATTTATAAAACAGAATGTGGGCACTAATCTGGGCACAAAATTAATTCACTCCAATGTATGTGTGTTGCCCACTTGCTTGTAAATTAATGAAAACGGCTGTGTTTTTGTTTTTAGGTGTCTTGGTCGTATCAAATGAAACTTATAATTTGTTTATTACACAATGTAGATTGAAACATTAAAGGTTGACTATGTAGACTTACAAGAAAAACTACAGAAAAATAATTCCAGCAGTCGATTGCCAGACCGTTGCTAAGTAAAACGGGACGTTGCTAGGGACTCGGCTCTGAACAGAGGACAGCAGAGGAGGACTGCTAAGCAGGATATATACCTTATGTTTCATTTTTATCGTCATTAACAGCATCATAAATGACGTGTAGCTTGTTACAGGGACAGTGGAGGCTCTCTGCCTTCCAAACCACTGCTGCTCAGAACCTCCGCTGTCACTGCTGTCGTCAAGTTGTAAAAAAAATAAAAAAATTAAAAAATTAAAAAAAAGGAACTCCGTAGCACCGAAAGTCCGCGACGATAAACGTGTTTATGACGGATAAGACTACACACATACACCCATCCTAACAAGTATATGATAAATGTAGACAACTTTTCCTTTTCTTTTACTTTCATAATGCAACAGTGATTGGATGTTTACTGAGGGCTGAGGGGTGTGTGCGGGTGTGTGTCTGCTGCGCAGCCTGTGGAATGTTGAATACATGCACAGCGGAGGGAGGAATGAGAGGGAAGCCGACACTACTATATCGTGTGTGTCCCTTTTTCGGCGGATTTTTCCGCTAGTGCAGATAATTTTGTCAACTTGTAATGTAGTAATTTTGTGAGTTTATTAAAATTTACTTTCTCAAATTTTGATTTGAGGGGGCAAGACATTTATTTAGGGGGGCTCTGCCCCCTCTTGCCCCTGCGTAGAGCCGGCCATGGCACAAGTCATAGTACATGCTGTTATTATTTAGTTGTGTGGAATGCTTGAAAAAAAAAAAAAAAGAAAAAGAGAAAAGGTTTGATCGAGTGAAATTGGTCCAATATAGAACAATGGTAGGTATTAAAATAAAACACACTTGGACTTATGCTGTCTTTCAGCTGAAGTGACGTGGGTATTTTTTGTTTTGTTTTTGGTGACACCCAGTGGTCACAAAAATACACAAAGTTAAGTTCCTGACACTGTAAGTTGAATGATGCGGACATGTTTGTTACTGGTTACTTTTGTAATTTCATAACACATATTTTTGAGTCTCTATTATATAAATGTGACTTTCTATGTCATCATTTAGACCTTGGTATCTCATAATTTTGACTTTTTTTTTCTCATAAATGACTTTATTTCATAATTTCAACATCTGTTCTCATAATTATAACTTTGTCTGATAAAGCATACTGTGATTTCGACTTTCTATCTTATAATAATGACTTTTTAGGTCATAATTTTGACTTTCTTGTATCATCATTTCGACTTTTTATCTCAGTACTAGTCTTGCAGGATCTTTTGTGTGGCATCTGTTTGCTGAGGAACGTTGATAAGTGGAACTATCTTGCAGTGTTTTTAGTCAGCCTTAGTCTTTAAAATGTATTTAGACGAATGTTGTTTATGAGTTTATACAAACTTAATTTCGATATGTGAAGCTACGAGAAGTGGTTGGACTCTTTTAAATGTATTTACAGAGGAATATAAAATAATTAGCAGGACTCGAAGTGGCGACCTCAGCTGCTTACTATTCTGACTTTGTTGGAAAAATGTGAAATAAAAGGCGGCAGTACAGGAGTGGAATGAAGGTTAATAACATCAAACATTAACTATTTACTTTATTGCATGTTGTAAAAGTAGTCAGTGACACTCCATTTGTGTAGTTATTTATTCTCAACCCCAGTGAACTGAATACTAATGCTAACAAGCTAACGATACAGACAATGAGTTTGTGTTGTCGGCGGGACATAAACACTGACATTTGTTATATACATATTGTTATTTACAGATAAACACTGACATGTATTATGTATATATTGTTATTTACAGATAAACACTAACATTCACTTCGGACTCACTTCGACGCACAGCAAGGGCTCTGGAACCACTTCTCTCGAGAGGGACGGGACTCTTTTCCACTCTAGCTTTGCCGGCAGTGAGAGGCGACGGGCTGGGGTGGCAATTCTTGTTACCCCCCGGCTCAAAGCCTGCACGTTGGAGTTCAACCCAGTGGACGAAAGGGTAGCCTCCCTCCGCCTTTGGGTGGGGGGACGGGTACTAACTGTTGTTTGTGCTTACGCACCAAATAACTGTTCAGAGTGCCCACCCTTTCTGGGTACACTCGAGGGAGTACTGGAGAGTGCTCCCCCGGGTGATTCCCTTGTCCTACTGGGGGACTTCAACGCTCATGTTGGCAACGACAGTGAAACCTGGAGAGGCGTGATTGGGAAGAATGGCCGCCCGGATCTGAACCCGAGTGGTGTTTTGTTATTGGACTTTTGTGCTCATCACAGTTTATCTATAACAAACACCATGTTCAAACATAAGAGTGTCCATTTGTGTACATGGCACCAGGGCACTCTAGGCCGCAGTTCCATGATCGACTTTGTAGTTGTGTCATCGGATTTGCGGCCTCATGTTTTGGACACTCGGGTGAAGAGAGGGGCGGCGCTTTCTACCGATCACCACCTGGTGGTGAGTTGGCTGCGCTGGTGGGGGAGTATGCAGGACAGACCTGGCAGGCCCAAACGCATTGTGAGGGTCTGCTGGGAACGTTTGGCAGAGTCTCCTCTCAGAGAGTTTCAATTCCCACCTCCGGAAGAACTTTGAACATGTCACGAGGGAGGTGCTGGACATTGAGTCCGAGTGGACCATGTTCCGCACCTCTATTGTCGAGGCGGCCGATTGGAGCTATGGCCGCAAGGTTGTTGGTGCCTGTCGGGGCGGTAATCCTAGAACCCGTTGGTGGACACCAGCGGTGAGGGATGCCGTCAAGCTGAAGAAGGAGTCCTATCGGGTTATTTTGGCTCATAGGACTCCGGAGGAAGTGGACAGGTACTGAGGGGCCAAGCGGTGTGCAGCTTCAGTGGTCGCGGAAGCAAAAACTCAGACATGGGAGGAGTTTGGGGAAGCCATGGAAAACGACTTCTGGACGGCTTCGAAGCGATTCTGGACCACCATCCGCAGCCTCAGGAAGGGGAAGCAATACACTGTCAACACCGTGTATGGTGCGGATGGTGATCTGCTGACCTCAACTGCGGATGTTGTGGATAGGTGGAAGGAATACTTCGAAGACCTCCTCAATCCCACCAAAACGTCTTCCTATGAGGAAGCAGTGCCTGGGGAATCTGTGGTGGGCTCTCCTATTTCTGGGGCTGAGGTTGCCGAGGTGGGTAAAAAGCTCCTCGGTGGCAAGGCCCCAGGGGTGGAAGAGACCCGCCCGGAGTTCCTTAAGGCTCTGGATGCTGTGGGGCTGTCTTGATTGACAAGACTCTGAAGCATCGCGTGGACATCGGGGACGGTAACTCCGGATTGGCAGACCAGGGTGGTGGTCCCTCTCTTTAAGACGGGGGACCGGAGGGTGTGGTGGCCGTGGGATCAGGTCTCTGCTTTTTGCAGATGATGTGGTCTTGATGGCTTCATCTGGCCGGGATCTTCAGCTCTCACTGGATCAGTTCGCAGCCGAGTGTGAAGCGACCAGAATGAGAATCAGCACCTCCAAGTCCGAGTTCATGGTTCTCTCCCAGAAAAGGGTGGAGTGCCATCTCCGGGTTAGGGAGGAGACGCTGCCCCAAGTGGAGGAGTTCAAGTACCTAGGAGTCTTGTTCACGGGTGGGGGAAGAGTGGATCGTGAGATCGACAGGCGGATCGGTGCGGCGTCTTCAGTAATGCGGACGTTGTACCTATCCTTTGTGGTGAAGACGGAGCTGAGCCGGAAGCCAAAGCTCTGAATTTACCGGTCGATCTACGTTCATATCCTCAACTATGGTCATGAGCTTTGGGTCATGACCGAAAGGATAAGATCACGGGTACAGGCGGCCGAAATGAGTTTCCTCCGCCGTGTGGCGGGGCTCTCCCTTAGAGATAGGGTGAGAAGCTCTGTCATCCGGGAGGAACTCAAAGTAAAGCCGCTGCTCCTCCACATCAAGAGGAGCCAGATGAGGTGGCTCGGGCATCTGGTCAGGATGCCACCCAAACACCACCCTAGGGCACGTCCAACCGGTAGGAGGCCACGGGGAAGATCCAGGACACGTTGGGAAGACTTTGTCTCCCGGCTGGCATGGGAACGCCTCGGGATCTCCCGGGAGGAGCTAGACAAAGTGGCTGGGGAGAGGGAAGTCTTGGCTTCCCTGCTTAGGCTGCTGCCCCCGCGGCCCGACCTGGGATAAGTGGAAGAAGATGGATGGATGGATGGATTTTCAGACAAACACTGACATGTATTGTTTATATATTGTTATGTACAGATAAACACTGACATGTAGTATTTACATATTTTTATTCACAGATAAACACTGACATTTATTATTTATGTATTCTTATTTACAGATAAGCGCTGACATGTATTATTTATATATTCTTATTTACAGATAAACACTGACATTTGTAATTTATATATTCTTATTTACAGGTAAACACTGACATTTATTATTTATATATTCTTCTTTACAGATAAACTTTGATATTTATTTCTTTATATATTGTAATTTACAGATAAACACCGACATGTATTATCTATATATTGTTATTTACAGATAAACACTTACACGTGTTATTTATATATTATTTACAGATAAACACTGACATTTATAATGTAGATATTGATATTTTCAGATAAACACTGACATTTATTATTCATATATTGTCATTTACAGATAAACACTGACATGTATTACTTACTTAGTGTTATTTACAGATAAACACGGACATTTCTTATTTATATATTGTTATTTACAGCTGAAAAGGACTAAAAGCAATTGCCTGACCCTCATGAATATTCATCATTTACCAAGAGGACAACTTTCTGACGGTTCGACACTGTGGACAAAAACCTGAATTTGTACAATTCCTTACACTTTATTTTATAAATCATATCCTTTTGTGTATGATTGCTTTGTATTTTTTTACGACCTGAACTGTGAAATGTGGTGGAAAAAACCACACACACACACTTGGACAGGAACGTGAGTTCCACGAATTTAAAGTCCCTGAACTTTTGGTGGAAAAGGGTCTAAATGAGCTGTTTTAGACTGAAATATTGTTCAGTTATTATTACCTATGTCTAGCTTGTGTGCTATTGTGTGCTTAGCGGTTGTGTAGCTGCTAGCTCCTATTAATGTCACCTTTTGTAAATGACTCGGCTAAAATAGAATAAAAGAGCAACCTTGTGTGTTTACTGGAGGACATTTAGATGTTAACTGGCTGCAGAAGTACCTTATTTTGGAAATAAAGGCTGATATCGTTTGATACTTTTTTTGCTGATATCAGATCAGGACACCACTAGTAGCCAAATTAAATGTCATTCCATCTTTTGTGTCTCTATGTCTATGGAAGTCAACTAGGAGTGAAGCTATCGGTTATTTGACTGATCTATTGATTTGTTTGTTTGATTAATCATGTAATTGGATAAAACCCACTTCACAGCCTCAATGTGTATTTTAAGGATACTAGTTGGGAATTTTTATTTTTTTTCTAAAACATGCACATCATCAACATTGAATTTGCATTTTACTACATGTGCATTCATACAAAATTAAAAAAAACACAGGCAGATAACATCACACACACCACTGTCGCACGTGTCTCACATTGTAGGGGCCCTGCGGGAACAATGTCCGCATGTTTAAAGTTCCAGGCACTCCATGTGGTCTGGATTTGATCCATTTATATTAGTTTAACTTGTAATAATCAAATTAATCTAAACTACAGTAGGAAGGGGATTTATATGGCCCCATTCGTTGCGGTTTACCTGACACATAAAACGTGATAAATGGGGGGGTTGGTGCACTATCCACTTTGGCCGCCAAACAGCAGTAGTGTTTTAAATATCTTAAAATGTGTTTTGTGGCAGTTCCAATGTTGACCACAGTAGCTATGTAGAGTGGCGCTGTTGAGGACCCCCCATTAGGTTAAGTCAGGGTTTGGCAACCCAAAATGTTGAAAGAGCCATATTAGCCCAAAAATACAACAACAAAAAAATCTGTCTGGAGCCGCAAAAAATGAAAAGCCATATATAAGTGTTATAATGAAGGAAACACATGACATAAGTACATCTTAGCTATAATAGCCTACTATCAAAATGACTTTAAAATAATTATATAAGTGTTATAGTGAAGACAACGCATGATGTAAGTGTCTATATTAGCTAGAATAGCCTACTATCAAAATGACTGTGTCGCAGGCTGAAGCAAATCTTTGTTGACAGAAATGTTGAAATGTATTATTTATTCTACACATTTTTACAACATTATAAAACATTAGTGAATCAGAGGCTACTCAGAAAGTGAGATAACTCATGGAAATTACTGTTTTTTAATGGCCAAAAATATAGATGTGTGTGTCCAAGTTAACGAAAATGGCCGGTTGTCTTCTTTTAATAGATTTAATTACCATTTTTGGCAAGCTAGGTCATGTTTGCTGTGGTCTGGAACCAAATGGCACACAAACAACTATCTGAAATGCAGCCAATATTACGTAAAGATATTGTGTCATGAGACATGCACATTTAAATTATATAAAAAGAGGATAAAAGTAAAGGATATTAAATGAGCTCAAATATACCGACAAAAGTTAAAGTTGAAGTACCAATGATTGTCACACACACACTAGATGTGGTGAGTTCAAGAACCACCGAAATTAGTAGGACAAAACAATGTTCACCAAATACTCTCATCAGTGAAGCATACACACAAACATATTAAACAGTGGGCTTTCTAACATTTAGCAAGATTTGTGTCATGTTTGTCTTCATACAAAAAGCATAATATAACAAAACAATTATTTCCTCCCCATCTTTTTCCATTTTCAATCCTTTTTAAAAAAATGCTCCAGGGAGCCACTTGGGGGGCACTAAAGGGTCGAATGCGGCTCGAGAGCCGCGGGTTGCTGACCCCCGTGTTAAGTCAACCCTGCTCATATCCCCCGTCATCAGTCAGATACACACACTGATGAATGCATGTCTGAGTACAGAGGAGCCAGGTGAAGAAACACTATCGCAGGAGCCATCTGCACCAGGAAGTGCATCAAACCTTATCAGCCACATGAAACAACGTTATACATACAGTACAGGCCAAAAGTTTGGACACACCTTCTCATTTCAATGCGTTTTCTTTACTTTCCTGACTATTTTGATTGTCACTGAAGGCATCAAAACTATGACACCTGTGAAGTAAAAAACATTTCAGTTGACTACCTCTTGACGCCCATCGAGAAAATGCCAAGAGCGTGCAAAGCAGTAATCAGAGCAAAGGATGGCTATTTTTTTAACAAACTAGAATATAAATCATATTTTCAGTTATTACACTTTTCTTGTAAAGTACACAACTCCACATGTGTCCATTGTTTTGATGCCTTCAGTGACAATCTACAATGTAAATACTCATGAAAATAAAGAAAAGACATTGAATGAGAAGGTGTGTCCTGTACTGTTGATGCCTGAAAAGCTGCCCCAAAAAGCATATAAAAGTGTGCACAAACTACATTTATATTCAATTATGAGGTGGCGACTTGTCCAGGGTGTACGCCGCCCTCCACCCGAATGCAGCTGAGGTAGGCTCTAGCGACCGACCCCCTGCTACCCCGAACGGGACAAGCGGTAGTAAATTGATGGATGAATGGAGAGTAAAATCAAGGCAGCACGGTGCAGGAAGGGTTAGTGCATGTGCCTCACAATACGAAGGTCCTGAGTAGTCCTGAGCTTGGAATCTTTCTGTGTGGAGTTTGCATGTTCTCCCCGTGACTGCGTGGGTTCCGTCCGGGTACTCCGGCTTCCTCCCACCTCCAAAGACATGCACCTGGGGATAGGTTGATTGGCAACACTAAATTGGCCCTAGTGTGTGAATGTGAGTGTGAATGTTGTCTGTCTATCTGTGTTGGCCCTGTGATGAGGTGCCGACTTGTCCAGGGTTTACCCCGCGACCCCAACAAGGGACACGCGGTAGAAAAATGGATGGATAGTAAAATCAATTAGTTATTGAGAAACAGGGAGTCGGTTTTATCGGTATTGACTTATATTGTTCCTCCCTGGTTTTGAGCACCAAAACGTCAAGGTTTTCCTGCCACTTTTAGAATATGCGGCGGGCTGTTAAAAATGTTGATGCAATTTGTGGCCCTCGGGCGGAGTTTGGAGAGCTCACCATACAAGAAGTGCAACAACAACATTGTAGTGCCTGGTCCATTGAAAGTGAACTAAGCCGGTTGGTTAAAGAGCACGGGGCTTAGAAAAGGGGACGATGGGGAGGAGGGGAGGTTGCATGCTTTGAATGAGACCCTCCCCCCTTCTTCACTTCCATATCAGCTCCCTTTTCAAGACGCACAAAGTGGAGATACACTTCTGTTTATCTCCAAATGTTCATTCACACTTTGAACAAAGTAGATAATAAACCACGTTGCCTTCATCGTATCGCGGCACGTTTTTTTACGGCGTCATAATGACGCGTACGCGAAAAGCCTTTACTACGACTTTCCAGCCTAGCCACGCCCCTCAACGTAAACAACGAGGGTTTGACCAATCAGGTTTGCGACAGATCAGTCGATGATCAGATGACTGGAAGGAAAACTATTTAAAAACTCTAATGAGCGCCTTGACGCAAGTTCGCACATTCTTGCAAAGCGACGCGCACCAACCTGCAGGGCGCACCAACCAAGACGCACTGCTGCCGGCCGGCTTCCTTCATTGTGCTCCTTTTTTGTTCTTATTATATACATATACACACGCAGCACCGAGAAAAAACAGCTTTTAAACACGTTATTCACCTGAAATGAATCTTATGTGGACGCTGCTTCTGTCAATGTTGTGTGCTGCTGCATTTACGCTCGGACAAACCAGCTTCGCAGGTAAGAGACGTGCTTTTATTGTCTTTCTTTTGTTCACTCTTTCCTCCATTAATGTCGTTTCCGCTACGAAATGGCTCCTTTGCGACATGTTTTCCATTAGTTGATTGTAAACGACGCGCGTGGGCATTGATATGTTTGAGAAAAGCGACGTCCTTTTTTGGTAGGGCAGTGAAGTGACACACACACACACCACGTTTGACGTGTAATATTGACTTTAAAATGCCCGTTTGAGCACAGCTGAAATCATTTTAATTAATGGCTCGTTAATTCACTCCAAGGGTCGTCGAGTTCACCTGATAAATGGCAATGGGTTGTACTTGTATAGCGCTTTTCTACCTTTTTTTCAAGGAACTCAAAGTGCTTTGACACTAATCCACATTCACCCATTCACACACACTCATTCACACGCTGATGGCGGGAGCTGCCATGCACGGCGCTAACCAGGACCCATCAGGAGCAAGGGTGAAGTGTCTTGCTCAAGGACACAACGGACGTGACTGGGATTGTCGAAGCGAGGGATTGAACCAGTAACCCTCAGATTGCTGGCACGGCCACTCTCCTAACTTCGCCACGCCGTCGTCCCCTTTCTGTCCAATCGTTCCCTTTACGCTATGTCCTTAAACGCAACACGTTGTCCTAAACAAAAGCATTTGCATATCTTTGTGTAAATTAGACATGATTTCTTAGTTAAAATAATATCCTGCTCCTATTTACTTGCACTGCAGCTTCTTCTGTGTCATTTGAGTGCTGCAGGGCAAAAAATAAGATGAGATATAATTATGCAGCTGTGGGAACTCCAGAACTGCCTTAACTTTCATGGGGGGATAAAAAAAGGCTTTGGAAGACATGATAGTTGGCAAACAGGGCCGCACCTGGCTAACTTGGGGCCCTAAGCACAATTGGATATTAAGTATAAATGTGAATCTTTGGGCGCCTACTGAGTCGATCCCATTACTGGGGTGACCATTCGGTTCTGAATCGATTTTTGTAATGTTTAATGTGGTATGATTGTAATGAAACTTTTTCAAAACTGGTTAAAAAAAATCTCTTTGTGGTTGCATGGAGATGATATGAAAAGGTTTTTTTTTTTTTTTTTTTCTTCATAGTTTGATAATGTTGAATCCTTCTTGTCTCTGAATTAAGAAATTTGCGATTTGAATGAGACTTGTTTTGTACCCTTAATATTCTGAGAGCCTTACCCCATTACAATTTTTTTTCACATGAGACTATTTTTATACTCTTTCAATCTTTATTTAAATTTAATGCATGTTTTGTAATAAAATGTAAAAATGATGAGTAAAATTTCATATGAAGCGCTCACCACCCCATTACAAATGTTTTCACTACTTTTTGCCGATTCATTGAACCCTGCGGCTTATAAAACTATCTGGTTAATTCTATTGATCTTTTCTGCTAACGGTCATTAATCCTTTGTATTCAACAAATAGTTGTCATCTGAATTTTTACTTGCATAGGCCGTTTTCTGAGTTTGATCCTACGTCTACAGCAGCAAAACGTTGCGAAAGCTTGTACAACACGCAATGAACAGAATGTTTTTCCGCAGGTTATGACTCGGTATTTCTCCCTTCATGGCTTGGTTGGTAAAGCGGCCGTGCCAGCAACTCGAGGGTTCCATGTTCGATCCCCGCTTCTGCCATCTTAGTCACTGCCGTATTGTCCTTCGGCAAGATAGTTTACTTACCTAATCGGAGTGCCACCCACACTGGTCTAAATGTAGCTTAGATAATGGGTTTCCACTATGTAACACACTTTGAGTCACTAAAGAAAAGCGCTATATAAATACAATTCACTTCACTATTGTTTTTTTGTCCCGTGAGACCATTATTGTACTTTTTCAAACAAATTTGAGTTTAACTTTATTCATGTTGTGTACTAAAATTTGATTCATGTTTTTGTACAAACCCCGTTTCCATATGAGTTGGGAAATTGTGTTAGATGTAAATATAAACGGAATACAATGATTTGTAAATCCTTTTCAACCCATGTTCATTTGAATGCACTACAAAGACAATATATATTTGATGTTCAAACTCATAAACTTAATTTTTGTTTTGCAAGTAATTAGAATTTCATGGCTGCAACATGTGCCAAAGTTGTTGGGGAAAGGGCATGTTCACCACTGGGTTACATCACATTTACTTTTAACACTCAATAAACGTTTGTGAACTGAAAAAACAAATTGTTGAAGCTTTGAAAGTGGAATTCTTTACCATTGTTGCTTGACGTACAGCTTAAGTTGTTCAACAGTCCGGGGCCTTGTCGTATTTTACGCTTCATAATGCGGCACACATTCTCGATGGGAGACATGTCTGGACTGCAGGCGGGCCAGGAAAGTACCCGCACTCTTTTACTATGAAGACACGCTGTTGTAACGCGTGGTTTGGCATTATTTTGCTGAAATAAGTAGGGGCATCCATGATAACGTTGCTTGGATGACAACATATGTTGCTCCAAAACCTGTATGGACCATTCAGAATCATTGGTGCCTTCACAGATGTGTAAGTTACCCATGCCTTGGGCACTAATACACCCCCATATCATCACAGAGGCTGGTTTTTGAACTTTGCGTCTATAACAATCCGTATCGTTGTTTTCCTCTTTGTTCCGGAGGACACCACATCCACAGTTTCCAAATTTAATTTGAAATGTGGACTCGTCAGACCACAGAACACTTTTCCAATTTGCATCAGTCCATCTTAGATGAGCTCGGGCCCAGCGAAGCTGTCGGCGTTCCTGGGTGTTGTTGATAAATGGCTTTCGCTTTGCATAGTAGAGTTTTAACTTGCACTTACAGAAGTAGCGACCGACTGTAGTTACTGACAGTGGTTTTATGAAGTGTTCCTGAGCCCGTGTGGTGATATCCTTTACACACTGTTTGTTTTTGATGCAGTACCGCCTAAGGGATCAAAGGTCCATCATATCATCGCTTACGTGCAGTGATTTTTCCAGAATCTCTGAACCTTTTGATGATTTTTCGGAACGTAGATGGTAAAATCCCTAAATTCCTTGCAATAGCTCGTTGAAAAATGTTCTAAAACTGTTCGACAATTTGCTTACAAATTGGTGACCCTCACCCCAGCCGTGTTTGTGAATTACCAAGCATTTCATGGAAGCTGTTTTTTTCCCCAATCATGGCACCCACCTGTTCCCAATTAGCCGGCACACCTGTGGGATGTTCCAAATAAGTGTTTGAAAAGCATTCCTCAACCTAATCAGTATTTATTGCCACCTTTCCCAACTTCTTTGTCACGTGTTGCTGGCGCCAAATTCTAAAGTTAATGATTAATTGCAACAAAAAAAAAGTTGATCAGTTTTAACATCAAATATGTTGTCTTTGTAGCATATTCAACTGAACATGGCTTGAAAATGATTTGCAAATCATTGTATTATATTTTATATTTACATCTAACACAATTTCCCAACTAATATGGAAACGGAGTTTGTACTAAAATAAAAGAAATGCAGTTCCGTTACAATTTTTTTCACTTTAAAATCACATGACACCGTATTTATACTTTTTTTTTTTTTTTTTTTTTTTTTTAAACAAACTAGGTTTAACTTGATGCAAGTTTTGTACTAAAATAATAAACATTTCATATGAGGTGCCCTATCACTCATTGAATTTTGCATCACGGGGACCCTTACCTATGACAGGACGTGCACCTGTGATATAATGCTCAACAATTTGTGTTCATGAATTAGATGTTTTTACCTAATGGTGGCCATGTTTTTTGAATCAGTCAATGATTTGACTTCACACCTTTTTTTTCCTTTTAATTACCAGAAGTAGCATTACTGCTAATGTGTAGCATCATTTGAAATGTCACCCGCTAATAACTGTTTATTAAATATAGTTTTGGTCAATTGACTTAGTTGTGATTTTCTTCTCGGCATGGAAGTTTAAAATGAGCATATATTAATGCAGTATGAAGAAAAATGTTTTAATGTAGGCACATGGAATCATCGTACTGCTGTGATTATATGTATCAAGTGTTAATTCAAGGCTAAGGCAAAATATCCAGATATATGTGTATCGCGATATGGCCTAAAAATATCGAGAAATTAAAAAAAGGCCATATTGTGTGTGTGTGTGTGTGTGTGTGTTAGGGGTGTGGGAAATAATCTATTTGAATCGCGATTCTCACGTGCGATTTAGAATCGATTCTCATTTTTAAAAAAATAAATTTTTTAATAGATTTAAAAAAAATTTTTTTTTATCAATCCAACACAACAATACCATAACAATGCAATCCAATTCCAAAACCAAACCTGACCCAGCAACACTCAGAACGGCAATTGAGAGGAGACACAAACACGACACAGAACAAACCAAAATTAGTGAAAAAAAATGATTATCAACAACAGTATCAATATTAGTTATAATTTCAGCATAGCAGTGATTCAAAATCCCTCATTGACATTATCATTAGACATTTATAAAAAAAAAAAAAAAAGAACAGTAGTGTCACAGTGGCTTACACTTGCATCGCATCTCATAAGCTTGACAACCCACTGTGTCCAATATTTTCACAATGATAAAATAAGTCATGTTTCTGGTTCGGTTAATAGTTAAAACACATTTACATTATTGCAATCAGTTGATAAGACATTGTCCTTTACAATTTTATAGAAGCTTTTTACTAAAATCTACTACTCTGCTTGCAGGTCAGCAGACGGGGGTAAATCCTGCTGAAATCCTATGTATTGAATGAATAGAGAATCCCTTTTTAAATCGGGGAAAATATCGTTTTTGAATTGAGAATCGTGTTGAATTGAAAAAAAAAAAATCGTTTTTGAATCGAATCGTGACCCCAAGAATCTATCGAATCATGGGACACCCAAAGATTCGCAGCCCTTATATATATAATATATATATATCTATATCAGCTTATCAATCCAATTCCCGGGTGTAATAATGGTGTGTAGAGCATTTGTGGGAAAGTAGCAACACAGTAGTGATGCGTAAGCTATCGATCTTATATGATTAGGATAAAATACGCTATAAAACTTTGTAAACCATAAAAAAAATTAAAAAATTCGCACACCACAGCTGTTATGCAGAAACTGTCCAATTTAGAGTCCAGGGCACTCTTTGAAGTCCGGATTTTATATATATTTACACATGTACAAAACCAGTGAAGTTGGCGTTTTGTGTAATTCGTAAATAAAAACAGAATACAATGCTATGTCCCGGGACAACCATTCTCCCGATTTCCAGCCGGACCAGAGTGAGGACAGTCTTTCGTCACGTCCGGTTTTCCTCCTTATAAACAGCCTGCCGGCCCGTCATGTTAACTTCTACGGCTTTTGGAGCTCAGTGCGCAACTGCACACACAACAAGGAGACTATTATATACGTCTCCGTTATCCGAAGGTTTATCTATAACTCATAAAGTAGGCAGGCATGGAGCTATTTTTCCGCATGTTTATTCCAGCCGGCAAGTTGATACACTGACACACAACATCCGTATTCCCAAACTACGGCAAGTAGTGGTGTCCAAAAACATAACCGAGACGAAGCAGAAGAACAAAGAAGAGACTGTCATGGCGACGACCAGTAAGAAAGTACGCTTGCAGGGAGGGATGGAAGATTCCAGTCTGGTGCATTCGATGAAGCAACTTTCGTGCGTGCCACACAGCAATGCATCATCAGAGAGGGTTTTCAGCATGCTTAGAAAGATAGTGACAGAATAGAACGAGGATGGACAATTCAACTCTAAACTCACTCCTTTCCTGAAAATTAAATTTCACGGATATTGCCCATACCTATGCTCCTTCAAAGGCTGTGCTACTGGCTGCAAAGCATTGTACTTCAAATACAATGAGTAGAGGAGTGTTGTGTGTGTGTGTGTGTGTGTGTGTGTGTCTGTGTCCGCCCACCTCACCAATCTCCCGAATTTGGTGGTCTCAAGGTTTGCAAGTAAGGACTACAGGCAGGCCAGTCTAGTACCCGCACTCTTTTACTATGAAGCCACGCTGTTGTAACATGTGCAGAATGTGGCTTGGCATTGTTGTGTGTGTGTGTGTTCGTTACAGCCCTAGTGGATGTTTTGCATATATTTTTCTTACTATTAGCAGTTCAGGGTTGTTAAAAGTGCAAAAGCAACCAAGCCACTTTGTATTTGTAGTATAACTTAAAGTATGTTAAGTGCAAATATTTCAACATCTCTGGGGCTTTCGCTCAGGTGGGGCTGGAGGATCGGATGAGTTTGCAAGTGAGGAGGCTCCGCTGGACATCACTGTTAAATATAACATGAGGAAGGGTTTAGATCTAGATCAGGAGGGCTGCTACTTGCAGACTGACAATAAGGAGTGTCTGCAGGACTGCGGCTTCAACGCCACGGCCAAAACCATCTTCATCATCCACGGCTGGACGGTAAATGAAGAAGAGATTGTTACAACCGCAAGGTGTTTGGAATGTGTTGTACACGTGTAAACTGTTTGTGTGTGTGTGTGTGTGTGTGTGTGTGTGTGTGCGTGCGCAGATGAGCGGCATCTTTGAAAGCTGGATGCAGAAGCTGGTGTCCGCCGTCATGCAACGAGAAAGTGAGGCCAATGTGGTCGTGGTGGATTGGATATCCATGGCGCAGCAGTTGTACCCCGATGCCGTCAACCACACGCACGCCGTAGGTCAGGACATCGCCGCCATGATCGACTGGCTTCACGTACGTGCTCACTCTGCCGGAGTTTCTTAAACGCCCCCAAGTTAAACCGCAGACAAAAAGACTGGATCTGAAAGTGAATGCGTTGGAAGGGCCCTGAACGCCTTATACAAAGTTTAGTGTAGCTTGATAATGACCATCACTTTGTGGAAAAAAGTACATAACAGATGTGTGTGACTCAAAAAGCCAGGGAAAATGTGACATTTAAAAATAGGCTCCATTTGACCATAAATGTGTGTGTGCGCGTGCGTGTAATGCTGCCCTACTAGCCCAAAAAATATCCAAAACATTTTTTAATTACCCTCTAAAGGGTTTACTCACTGGAGGAACTAATATCTATTCACGAGGAAATGCAACTTCCTAAGTGTGAATGCTGAAAAGCCAAACTGAAATTCTAACTGCTAGCTGGAAAATGTCAAGTGACAAAATATGGTGAGGTGTATACCAGCAAAAAAATAAAGTAGCATGCTAAAATAGTTGTCTGAGGCATGTACCTGTAAAATAAGCTGAATGGCGAGCGTGCGAATAATTTGCTTTGGAACGGTTTGATGTGGAAGTTGTAACACTTTAAAATAGAATAAGTGTCATGGAAAAGTGGGGAAACCTGAAAGTCCTGAATAAGTGGAATGTTTAGATGGTGACACGGTTTAAATCTCTTAGGAAACGTGGACGTTCAAAACATTTTGAATGAATGAGCCAAACCTCTTGAAAGTGGAATAGTTTAAATTAGTTGAAAAGGTGGGCAGAATGGTCATTAGAATACTCTGTAAAGGATCAATTTGACCTTTTTGAAGATAACTAAATTAGGTATAGGAGTTTTTAATGTTTATTTTGGTGGAAGCCCCAACCACACTTGGTATAAGCCGTCCATTCAGTAATTCCTCCAAGAAGGTGACAAATACAATAAAACACCTGGTCATATATTTATGGACACTTCCAGTTGCCAACAGGTGATCCTCTGTCGAAGGGATCGACCTCATTCTAATATGTAATTTATATTTGTTTGAGACATTTTTGTTGAGTTAAAGGTGTTAAGGATAATACAAGCATGTTGACCACAGATTCCTTTCTTTCAAGAAGACAAGAATATAAGACAGTGTATTACTTGATTCTGATGACTTTCATGGATTGGAGTCAGACAGTAGTGATAACGTCCACATTTTCAGATGGAGGAGGAAAAAAAAAGTCCTCTCGGTCCAATTCCAGATGTAAGTGGTTCGTTTTTGGCATCTTATTTGTCCAGTTTCCACACTATTTATACACTCTACAAGAAATACACGGCAAACTCTATAGCTTGCTAGCTTGTGTGCACTAGCTTTCTGTCTTTAGAGTTTTGACGGCAAGTACGGCGCGAGAGACTGTTGAAATAAAAAGTGTTTCTTGCTTTCCTGTCTATGAATTTCTTTTAATATTGATCTCAAAAGACCATTGGTACAGTTAATGTCAAACAAGTGACGCCTTGGTGAAGATTGATTGCTAATTTTTAAGTCTCCATTTTTAATGCCTGGCTGGCGATCGACTGACACATCCTCCGCCGTCGATCGGTAGCTCGCAATCAACGTAATGGGTACCTTGCTCTAGACAACCCGTGTCAAACTCCATACCTAGAGGCCAGATCTTGCCCCTCCCATCATTTGACGTGGCCTACGAAAGAATTAGAATGATTTTGCATCTCTTCCTTACTAACATATTCAACTTTCAATGTTGACCGACAAAAATATTTGATCTTTTTAAAAACTTGATCAAATATTCAAATATTACACTCCGAACATCTTTTTGTTAAAATCACAGTAAGTAAATATTGCCTTAAGTCATGATTTTTAAATTAAATTAAGCAAGTTGTGCACTGTAAAATATTTTTTTAGGTAAAAACTGATGGCTCAGTCGCCAGCATTTCATTGATGAAAACACACAAAAAAAAACATTTTAATAATTTTTTTAATTATTCAATTTAGTTAAATAAAAACGATCGTATAGTTTTGACCTTTTTAAATACCCTGTAAAAACTGTGGTACTCTTTTTCCATTTATATGCCGTCAATTACATTTAGGGTAAAAAAAAAAAATGGCAATGGAATTGTAAGGTTTTACTGTAAAATCTACAGATTATTTTAGTGTACATAAAAAAAAAATAAAAATAAAAAAAAATCCTAAAAAGGAATTATATTTTTCACGGGAATAAACGGGCCTCTCATTACTGCCATGTGGCCCTCAATGAAAAGGAGTTTGACACTCCTGACCAGCTCCCCCAAATTCCGTTCAAAACTTGGAACACAAAACATTTTTGCAGCAAATAATTGGACGCTGGTTCCCCAGAATATACAAAAAAAGGACTGAAGTTAAAAGTTAAAATACCAATGATAATCACACACACTGGCTGTGGTGAAATTTGACCCATCCCATTGTTTATTATAGGGAAAGGAGAAGTCCCGGTCCCGAGCTTTCTGGAAATGTGGCCCCCAAAACAATTTAGTGTACTTTCCCTTCCATAGGAGGAACGTGGTGCTATATTTCAGGGTTTAACCTTTTTGGGGGCCCAACTCTTTCACTACAGAGGATCAAATCTTAACACTGAATTATTAATATAACTCTTGGTTTCAAACCTGTGCAAAAACTAATAAAATAACATTTCAATCTAATTTTAACAAAATGTAATTTATTTTTCTCAAAGGTTCATTTGTCTTAATATACTTTTAACTATTTTTTTTGTAATCAGTCCATATTTTCGGTATAGTAGGTATAAATTCCATCAAATATACTAAAAATGGTCTGATTACAAGAAAATTTGAAAAAGTAAATGTAATTTGTTTCAATGGTCAATCAAATTAAAGTGCAAATTAAAATACAAATCCGCCCGACTAGTCATATTTTTTGCACTTGAGAAACATTTCTATGACTTTAGCTCCAGACTTCTTCAGTTTGATATTGTCATTACTGCCACAAGTGGTGATAAACCATTACAACTGAGAAACATATTTTTTGCGGACCTATGTTTAAGAAACACAATTTTTTGATGAGCCGGATGGTAGCGGTGGCGTATCGTGGAGCTTCTGGTCCGAGTTAGCCAGATTGGCCAAGAACCGGAATGGGTTCTGTGTGCAGATGCTGATGTGTTATGCTTTTTTTCCTCCCAGGATGAGCTTGGTCTGCCTCTGGAGAAGGTGCACCTGATCGGCTACAGCCTCGGTGCGCACGTAGCGGGCTACGCCGGAACTCATGTTCAAGGGTCATTAGGGAGAATCACCGGTATGTTTTTCAAACAAACAAACCAAAAAAAAAAAGTCCACTTAGGGTCTCTTAGGACGTTTAACCAACCATTTGTGCTGTTTTGGAGCAGGTTTGGACCCGGCGGGACCGATGTTCGAGGGCGTGGAGGAGGAGAGGCGCCTCTCCCCTGACGACGCCGACTTTGTAGACGTTCTTCACACCTACACCCGGGAAGCTCTCGGGGTTAGCATTGGCATCCAGCAGCCCATCGGCGACATCGACATCTACCCCAACGGCGGCGAAGTCCAACCCGGGTGTGCGCTGGGCGACGTGCTGGCTGTCGCAGGAAGTAAGTCTCACAATGGGAAGTCCGATTCCGGTCAGTGACTCACTGCGCTCCTTCTGGCCTCAGACTTCATGGAGGTGGTGAAATGCGAGCACGAGCGGGCTGTGCACCTGTATGTGGACTCCCTGATGAACAAGGAACACGTCAGCTTCGCCTTCCAGTGCACCGACTCGGACCGCTTCAAGAAGGGCATCTGCCTGAGCTGCCGCAAGAACCGCTGCAACAACATCGGCTACAATGCTCGCAGGATGCGAAAGAGGCTCAACAGCAAGATGTACCTGAAGACCCGCGCTGACACGCCCTTTGGAGGTGAGTCCGCCATAAAGGCTTGATAAGACGTTATAGCTCTGGTAATCATTACTGTGGTTTTTGAAGGCTACCACTACCAGATGAAGATGCACGTCTTCAACAGGAAGCAGTCGGATAACGCCGACCCCACCTTCCACGTCCAGTTGTTCGGAGCTCACCAGGACACTGAGAACATTTTTGTGGCTGTGTGAGTACCACTTGTGGCCACACGGACCTCGCAAAAATAACCCCGTCATAATCCGATGCCTTCTCCTGGCGCAGCCACGACGATGCTGTGGGTCTGAACCTGACCAACACCTTCCTGGTGTTCACCGAGAAGGACATTGGCGATCTGCTGAAGATTGACCTGAGCTGGGAAGGCGACGCCGAATCCTGGAACTCGGTCTGGAAAAACATCAAGAAGACCTTCTGGGCCTGGAATACAGCGCCTCCTAAGCCGGTCCTGGAGATCAGACGGATTCGCGTGAAAGCCGGAGAGACTCAGAAAAAGTGCGTCGATGAGGGAACGGACGAGTCGTGTCGGAAATCTGTCAGCAGGCTCATGTTTGTTTGTTTGTTTTCTATGGCAGGTTCACGTTCTGTGCCCAGGACCAGTCCATGACTGAAATCTCTCCTGGCGAAACACTATCTTTTGTCAAGTGCCGTGACGGCTGGGAAGTGAAACCAAGGAAACGGTAGGTTGGAGCACTTATAATTGGGATCTAGGATTGTATGGTATACCGGTATAAGTATAGAACCACAATTCTAATGAATCGTATTCGGTACTAAACCGCCTCTAAAAAGTACGGGGTCCCCACAACCCCCGCCGTCGTGACATTGCTGGTTTTACGAGCAGAGGAGCATGTTTGGCAGTGCACACAGAGTACTTGTAAGCAGACACATTGTGTAGAAAGAAAAGGGAGAATGGACCCATTTTGGCTTAAAAAATAAATGTGAAGATATAACTCTGAAATACCCTCAGGAATAGGTGCTTTTAAGCTATGGCAAGCCAGCGGCTAAAGTTCATCTGCAGTGTTTTTAGCTACTTCTAAATCACTAATCCTCTTCTCCATGGCAATGAATAAAGTACGTTTCTTACAAGTATCATCCTTGCAGGACGAGGAATAGCTAAACATGCTTCACTACACACGTAGCTCACCTGCATCACTATGTAAACAAACGCAATGGGTGGATCTATACCTGACATCCAATGTAATATCAAATAAGTATATATTATGATTACATCGATTTATTTTTTTAGCATCACAAAATCTTTCTTTTTAAAAAATTTATATTATGTTTATAAACTCAGGAATTATGTCCCTGGACACAGGAGGACTTTGAATATGACTACTGTATGATCCTGTAACTACTTGGTATCGGATCGATACCCAAATGTGTGGTATCATCCAAAATGATTGTAAAGTATCAAACAGAAGAAGTGATTATTACATTTTAACAGAAGTGTAGATGGAACGTGTTGAAACAGAAAATAAGTAGAATATTTAATTTTCTACCACTTGTTGTTTTTAATGTTGACAAAATAATATGATAAAAGACACTGTTACTGCATATGTCAGCAAACAACTTGGGAGACTGTTTACTTACGTACTACTAAAAGACAAGTTGTCAAGTATGTTGTATTTTATTTAAGGACAAAATTGCAATAAGAAACATACCCTAAGATTTTTTTTGAAAAATAAAGCCAATAATGCAAATATTTTTTTGGTCCCTTTTTATTTAGAAAAGTATCGAAATACCAAAGTATTGGTATTAGGACAACACTATGGAGATGTAACGATTATAAACCGCGGTAAAACCCCGACAATACATTTCAATTATCGTAAAACAGCGATCTATAAACACACGGACTAATGATACTGCTCATTTACTAGCTAGCTTGTTGACGACTAGCTTAAATGCTAACATAAATATAGGAGACATTATCATCACCATTAAGGAAGGACTTGTATAAACACGTCACTGAGCAACTAATATTTGGTTGTATATTTTAAAATGTGACATACCAGCTGTGCTCTTCGAACAAAGTGATCATTCTACACAAGACAGAGGAAATGACAAACGTTTGTCTTTATCATAAAAAACCCCACTCTGAAACGGTTTACAAGTTTCAAACTAGAAGCTATATTTAAACACTCAAATAATAATTCTTAAGAATCCACAACATTTTTTAATGTTACGTCAAATTATATTAAGTTTATTTTGTTCTTTAAAAATGTTTTGAAAAGATCTCAGTATTCCCATGTTGCACACCAAGAGCAAGAGAAGTGCAGACATGCTAACTGCTAAGCTAGCCACCAAGCCAGCTTTAAACGAAACCATGAAACATGTGGTTAGTAAGGTTTAAGTGTGGATGAAAGCACGTTCCAGCAGGAAGTAAGCAGTTATTAACAGGAAGTTAATAAATCTATCAATAATAGAGCATAATATAACTGTCAGCTGAGATAGGCGCCAGCGCCCCCCGTGACCCCGAAAGGGAATAAGCGGTAGAAAAATGGATGGATGGATAACTGTCAGTCAGTACATGATGATGTAAGAGGAGGGCGGACCCATACATAAATTGGTGGTATCAGTATATAATTGTGATTAAATCTTTTTTTCTCAAACATTTCTTTACAAATTCAGGTAATTCCCTTGACACAGGTGGGCTAAAAGCCAAACATTTAAGTCGTTTTTACTTTTGTTCACTTATTGTGTACTGTTGTTTTGACCAAACAATTGTGTCATGAAGAGAATAACTCGTTTAAATATTGTTCAACTGTCAGTAGCACTCCCCATAAATACATTTTTTAATTGGCAGTTGATACATGTGATTGGTATCTGCCAATTGCTTGCTTTGCAACTTCCACTTTCTTCCGACAAAGAAGAAAAAAATTTGCGCGCGTGTGGTGATGTTAAGACCGCTATGAGAGGCCTAAATGTAAGCGGTAACGTGATTTTTATGTTTGTACTGGTCCACTAAAACCTGGTCTTGTGCCCACAGAGTGCCCATATAATGTCCTGACTTGTAACATCACCACGGGGACCCAACATTTCTCAAAGCAACAAGCACTGCCTTCGCTTTATCAGCACTTTTCATTGGAGGATGGATGGATCTGCGCACAGTGGGAGGGGCTTAAGGTCGGGGGTATTTAAAACTACACCTGCATGGTTGGATTCTACAAACTCTGGGGGGAGGGGCATGGGTGGGAGGGGGAGTGGGGATTCGTCCAGCGTTGAAGGTCATGGCGATCTTGAAAAGATTGCTCTGGGATGAGTTACAGAATGTTTGTAAAGTGAGGTCGCGGATGTACGCCAGCTATTGTAGTCTCTATACTGTACATTTTTAAATGTTTTAATTTATGAAACCATGTGAAGCACTGCAAGACCAATGTTATTTATCAGTGTGCCTTTCTGCTGAGTTAGATTATTGATACACTGAATACTTGGAAGAGAGGTCTTACTGTACATATTGTAAATAACCTTTTGCAACCAATAATAAATGCACCTGTTATTTGTAGCACATTGTCTTTTTCCTGCACATTTCACACATCAAATCTAACTTGAAGGACTTTTTTTATGTTCTTACTTAAAAAATGAGTTGAGTTATCCGGCAGACTTTTTAATAGCATGGAAACAATCACTACTAGCAGTTATTTGAAAAGATGTGCAATCAAAAACTTACACAAATATTACTCACAGGTGTCAAACTAAAATCTGGCTCACAATCTCATTTTTTGGTCAGCCACATCATTTTACGTGGCCCACCTAATAATTTTACTGTATACTACGTCTTCATTTTAATCTCCCTTCCCATATTTTAATGTGGTATGTCACATAATTCTAATATTGACTGCCTATTTTTATTGGGTAGCCACATTTTATGTAGTACACCGTATCATTTTATTGTAGACTGATACCTCCATTTTTATGTGGTATTTTATTGCCCAGCAACTTTTTATTTGATTTGTCACATTTCATTGTAAACTGCTACATTTTAATGTGTCACTTCCCATATTTAAATGTGGCACACCATTCATTTTATTGGTCAGCCACATCATTGTATGTGGTCTGTCACATTTTTATTGTAGACTGCCACATAATTTTAATGTCACGCCTTCATTTTGTGGTCCACCACACCATTTTATTGTAGACTGTCACATCATTTTAAAGTGTCCCTTCCCATATTTGAATGTGGCATGCCACATAACTTTACAACGGCCCGCCATGTCACTCCACACATTTTTGTGGCCCTTCCCATATTTTAATGTGGCAAGCCATTCATTTTGTGGTCAGCCATATAATTTTTTGTGCACTGCCATATCAATTTATTGGTCAGCCACATCATTTGATGTGATCCGTTACACCATTTTGTGGCCTGCCAAATTTTATTGTAGACCAGGAGTCTCAAACTCAAATTACCTGGGGGCCAATGGCTGCAGAAACAGGGTGAGGATGGGCCGCAAAAAAAGATTTCTTCCAAAAAAATCTAACATGTACTTTTTAATGAATTCACCTTAGAATGGCTTTCCCGCCCTAGCAACATACTTGCCAACTCTTGCGATCTTTCCGGGAAACACCCGAATATGAGTGCCCCTCCCGACAAAACAATCTCCCGGGGCAATCATTCTCTCGGTTTTCACTTTGACAATTATATTAAGGGCATTTCGAGACGGCACTGTCTTTGGCGTCATATTCAACCTACTGCCTCCTCCGCTTTTCCACCATACCGTGTGCCGGCCTAGTCACATATTGTATGAGGCTTCTGCAGACCCACGGGATTGGCTGCAAGACATACTTGATCAACAGCCATACAGGTCACACTGAGGGTGGCTGTATAAACAACTTTATCACTTTTACAAATATGCGCCACACTGAATCCACACCAAACAAGATTGACAAACACATTTTGGGAGAACATCCGCACTGTAACACAATATAAACACAACAGAACAAATACCCAGAATCCAATGCAGCCCTGACTCTTCTGGGCTACAATAGTGGGCCGGGGTGTATATTGTGAAGAATATACACCCCAAACTTAATTTTTTTTCCATTAATCATGAACTTGGAATTTAAGGCAGCAACACATTACACAACAAAGTAGGCACAGGGGCATTTTTACCACTGTGTTACATGGCCTTTCCTTTTAACAACACCCAGTAAACATTTGGGATCTGAGGAGACCAATTTTTGAAGCTTTTCAGGTAAAATTATTTCCCATTCTTGCTTGATGTACAGCTTAAGTTCAACAGTCCTGGGTCTCCGTTGTGATACGCTTCATAATGTGCCACACATTTTCAATGGGACGGAGGTCTAGACTACAGGCAGGCCAGTCTGGTACCCGCACTCTTTTATTATGAAGCCACACTGTTGTAACACGTGCAGAATGTGGCTTGTCATTGTCTTGCTGAAATAAGCAGGGGCGTCTAAGATAACGTTGCTTGGATGGCACCATATGCCTGTATGTAACTTTCAGCATTAATGGTGCCTTTACAGATGTGTAAGTTACCCTGTCTTGGGCACAAATACACCTCCATACAATCAGAGATGCTGGTTTTTGAACTTTGCGCCTAGAACAATCCCGATGGTTCTTTTCCTCTTCATTCCGGAGGACAAAACGTCCACAGTTTCCAAAAACAATTTGAAATGTGGACTCGTCAGACCATAGAACCCTTTTACACTTTGCATCTGTCCATCTTAGATGAGCTCTGGCCCAGCGAAGCCGGCGCCATTTCTGGGTGTTGTTGATTAATGGCTTTTGCTTTGCATAGTATAGTTTTAACTTGCACTTACAGATGTACCGACGAAATGTAGTTACTGACAGTGGTTTTCTGAAATGTGCCTGAGCCCTTGTGGCGATATCCTTTACGCGCTGATGAAGCTTTGTGATGCAGTACTGCCTGAGGTCCATAATACCTTTGCTTACATGCAGTGATTTTTCCAGATCCTCTGAACTTTTTGATGATTTTACATGGTGAAATCCCAAAATTCCTTGCAATAGCTCATTGTTCTTAAACTGTTGGACAATTTGCTCACGCATTTGTTCACAAAGTGGTGACCCTTGCTCCATCCTTGTTTGTGACTGATTGAGCATTTCATGGAAGCCTCTTTTATACCCAATAATGGCACCCACCTGCTCCCAATTAGCCTGTATGCCTGTGGGATGTTCCACTTAAGTGTTTGATGAGCATTCCTCAATTTTCTCAGTCTTTTTTTGCCTCTTCTGACAACTTTTTTGAAACATGTTGCAGGCATCAAATTTCAAATGAGCTAATATTTGCAAAAAATCAAGTTTTCCATTTCGAACGTTACATATCTTGTCTAAATATAAGTTAAATAGGATTTGCAAATCATTTTATTCTGTTTTTATTTATCCTTTACACAACATTCCAACTTCACTGGTTTTGGGGTTTGTAATATCTCAAGAGGGTTAGGTTTGATATTGCAATCATTTGCTTTGTTGCCTACGCCTACAACACAAAACTACATTTTGGCTGTTTTATTCAGATAATTGAAGGTGACCAACGTTGTCTCGGTTTCATTATTTGTATTGTTTGTAGGGATGCAAGCTAGTACACTACTGACTGGCTGGCTTAAATGCTACCATTTTTTCCAATTTTTACTTAGATTTTTTTGAAAGCAAGGCGACACCACATTTTTTTAGGTGTGAGCAGGTAAGAGGAGGAATAAAATAAACGCCTTTTGAAGTCTGTCAGGCCGACGACCTTGTTTTTGGAAGGATTTTGTTTGTGTTTTGCATGTTTGCACTCGTCTTGTTCTCATCTGGGCAGGATGATTTTTCAGTGCGCACACAGACACATGTGGACTTGTCAGACTTTGCTCAGGAATGAACAAAATTCCTGATTACTAGTAAGCTTTTCACATGAAAAACTGGATCATATTTTTCTTTACAACCAAACCAACCTTTGACTTGCCAAATATCTCGAAATAAATATCTTAAAGATGAGCGACATTATGCGTTAAGTGTCATATATTGACTGAAAAGACTTCCTAGTGGTTTACAGAACATGTAATGGTGGAGCTAAAAACCTAAAAAAAATAATTTTGACTCGTGGCACCACCCTAAAAGTATCTTAACGTTTTCAAATGTTATCACGCTAACAATAGCCTGTTAATATTTTAGCTAATTATATTAATTTGAACCTTGAATTAAGAATTTCGATACTTGTTGCCATCTTTGACATACGCTTAACTTTTCTGATGTTACCATTCTAATGTTAGCATGCTCCTATTTTAGCTAATTAAATTAATTTGAACGTACAAACTATGGATTTTGATACTTGGTGCAATTTTTTAAGTGCGCTAACTGTTTCTATTTTATCATGTTAATATTAGCCCGCTGTTGTCTCATGCGAGTATTTTTTTTTTCAGCAACATTTGATCATTTAAACCTCAAATTTGTGGATTTTGAGACTTGTCTCTGTCTTGCAAGTATGCTAACTGTTCCCGCTACAACACGCTAATGTTAGCATGCAAGCGTTTAATGCTAGCTTCAGATTCACAATACAGACAGAAAGCCCATCAAAATACCTGTGGGAATTTTTGAGCTATCTTTATTGCTAGCTGGCAGATGCCTAAAAATATACATTTAAAAGCTAATATTTGCAAAAAATAACACATTTTTCCAGTTCGAACGTTAAGTATCTTGTCTTTGCAGTCTATTCAATTGAGTATAAGTTGAAAAGGATTTGCAAATCATTGTATTCTGTTTTTATTTACCATTTACACAATGTGCCAACTTCACTGGTTTGGGTTTTGTAATTTTATTCATGTAAACCTAAAAAAAATTATTTTGACACATGGCACCAAAAGTATCCTAACTTTTCCAATGTAGTCACGCTAACGACAGCCTGCTAATATTTTAGGTGTTTATATTGATTTTAGCCTAAAAATCATGGATTTTGATAGTTGGTGCCATCTTTGAAGTATGTTAACTTTTCCTATGTTATCATGCTAAAGTTAGCATGCTTGTATTTTAGCTAATCATCTTAATTTGAACCTCAAAACCATGGATATCAATACTTGGTTCCATCTTTAAAGTGTGCTAATCGTTTCCATCTTATCATGCTTACATTAACCTGCTATTGTTTCATGCTAGCATTTTTTTAAGCAACATTTAATCATTAAAACCTCAGATTTGTGGATTTTGAGACTTGTCTCTGTATTGCAACACGCTAACATTAGCCCGCTATTGTTTCATGCTAGCATTTTTTTAAGCAACATTTGATCATTTAAACCTCAAATTATTTGACTTTGAGACTTGTCTCTGTCTTGCAAGTATGGTAACTGTTCCCACTACAACCAACGTTAGCATGCTAGTGTTTCATGCTAGCTTGAGGTTCACAGCACAAACAGAAGGCCCATCAAAATTCCTGCAGGAATTTTTCCGCTATCTTTGTTGTTAGCTAGCAGATACCTATTTAAAAAGTGATGTTTATGGATTATCTTATGTTAATATAATACATGTATGCTAGCATTATAGCTAAAATCATTAGTTTAAATCTAAATGTAATGGCTTTTTAAAAAACGACACCATCTTAGAAGTATTTTAAATTATCATATGTTAACATAGTGCACGTATACTAGCAGTATAGCTAATTTTAGTAGTTTAAATTTAAAAATAATGTAATTTTAAAAAACTGGCCACGTTTGATACCTGGTGCCATTTTTTAAGTGCGCTAACTGTTTCTATCTTATCATGCTAATGTTAGCCCGCTGTTGTTTCATGCTAGCATTTTTTTTTAGCAACAATTGATCAATAAAACCTCAAATTCGTGGATTTTGAGACTTGTTTCTATTTTGTAAGTATGCTAAGTATACAATACAACACATTAGTGTAGAATGACCAGACGGAGAGAAATACTTTTCAAAGTGAACTCTGTTTATTTTCTACTCGTTGGTACAGCTCTCAGTCCATACTGGTTGTTATCACAGCACCTATATACAGTAGATAAGAACCGGCTTGCGCATGCGCAGTCCACAATAACAAATACGGTGGCTGCCAAGGTACAATATACCAAGAGAGCATTACGTGAATGCTCTACATCCCCCTTCTTTAGCTCAACGAGAAAATTGTATTTCAATACTCAGCTGAACTTCATAATAAAACAAATTCTAAAATGTATCAAAAAAAAAAAATAGGAACGAAGAACAAAAAACATTTCCTACAAACAACAAATTTCACAACACTCTCTCTGACAATATTTCCTTTTTTTTTCGATACTCAGTCCTTGTATTTAGGGTTCCGCCTGACAGTGCGACCGAAGCTTGTTGTGTAGGGACTCTGACCAGAGTGTGTGGGCAGTGGAGATACGGTACATGGACTGGGGGAGGTTCAATGTCCAGATGGTCTTCAATGTCCAGAGGGTCTCCTCGTCCCTCACCATGGAGAGGAGGTGCTCCATAGACAGCTGGAAAGAAGGGCTGCAAGTCGGCATCGTCAGGCTGATCTGGTGGTTGCTCGGCAACAGGCAACAGGTGTCTGTGATTTCTCCTGTAGTCCTTGCCTCCAGACTGGATGATGTAAGACCTCTTCACAGATCTTTCCCACCGTGCCCATGCGATCGTACCCCCGGGGAGTCTGCATCCTGACGACTTCGCCCTCCTGCAGTGGTCGTAAAGGGCGGCTGGTCTTGTCAAAACTCAGCTTCTGGGCGAGCCTCTTCTTCTTTAGCTGAGCTGTGACTAGTTAGGTATTAATAGGGGCTGGCTGCAGTAACTGTTTGCGTATGGGTAGGGTAGTGCGGGTCTGCCTTGACATTAGTCTCTGTGCAGGTGAGCCAAGCTTTGTGTCACAATGGATATTCCTTAGGTCCAACAGGTTGAGGAACGCATCTGTGTCTTCCCTCTTTGACTTCTCCATCAGTTGTTTAGCACCGTGCAGTGCCCTTTCAGCCAAACCGTTACATTGTGGGAACTCAGGGCTGCTGGTTACGTGATCGAAGTCCCACTGTGCAGCAACATCTTTGAATTCCTGGCTCGTATACTGTCTGGCATTGTCCGAAATGAGAAGGTGGGGGGAGCCTTCTAC
Organism: Nerophis ophidion; assembly: GCF_033978795.1. NCBI lineage: Eukaryota > Metazoa > Chordata > Actinopteri > Syngnathiformes > Syngnathidae > Nerophis > Nerophis ophidion. The sequence goes on from NC_084617.1 coordinate 39,927,018, forward strand.
AGAAAAATGTCTTTTCAGCTTCGTGATGACTGTCGCTGATGAGATGTCCTTGAGAAGGTCGATCTCTTACCAGCCAGAGTACGAGTCTACGAGCAGCTGAAAATGCTTGCCATCCCATTCAAATATGTCGGTTGCCACCATAGACCGTGGAATTTGCATTTGAGAGGGTTTAGCCTCAGATTAACCGTGCATGCACAGTCAAGCACCCTCTTCAGGTTTGCGTCATGCTCTGCCTTAGTACGGCCTCCGACGATGATGTCGTCTACGATGATGGCACAGGGGTAACCAGCAAAATCTGCTCCATTTTGCGCTGGAATACCTCACTGGCTGCATTTATTCCAAACGGCATTCTAAGAAATCTGTAGTGTCCAAAGAGTGTGCTGAATGTGGTTAGTAGGGAAGACTTGTTATCCAAGGGGATCTGCCAGAAAGAGCTTTTGGCGTCCAAAACTGAGAACAATGTTGCGTTCGCCATCTGTGATGCCACCTCCTCAACTGTATGCATCGGATAATGGGAGTGCTTTAAAGCTGTGTTGAGATCTCTGGGGTCAATGCAGATTCTTATATCCTTTGCTTCTTGTTTGTTGCTACCATGGATGACACCCATTCAGTTGGCTCAGATACGGGAGTGATGACACCCATGACTACCATCCTCTCAAGTTCTGCCTTCACTCTGTCCTGCATGGCTACAGGGATGCGGCGTGCTGGGCGGGCAACAGGGTGCACCTCAGGGTCCAGTTTCATGGAATATGTCACCGGTATCTTGCCAAGTTCGTCTTTGAACAGATCTGCATATTCTGTGAATATCTTATGTGGCAAGTTGGCATCTGTATCCACACTGAGTTGGTGAACGTCTTTGCTCAGTGTCACCAGTTTCATGCGCAGGCTTGCTTGTAGGCCTAATAGTGGCTGGACATTTTTCTCCACGACGTGTAATTGTAGTGCATGTTGCTGACCTGCTAGTTTACATTGCAAATCAACTGGGCCCAGGGTGCTAATCAGATTCCCCCCATACGCGACAATTAGTTCCCCGTTCTCCACATGTTTGATGGCATCATAGGATAGGACATTGCATTGTCCTCCTGTATCAACTTTCATTTTGACGGGCTTGTCATTGATGTGTTTAGTTGCAAATGCTACACTTTTTTTAGCACAATGGAGTCTGTTTTGTCTGTGACCACTGGTATTATTCCGTCAATACAGAATGTCTCATTGCCGGTAGCGTTGCCTGTGGCCTGATCCATTTCGACTTGGTGGACGGATTCCCTGGAAACCTGTGTCCTTGAGTATCTCTGTGCGGATCTGCAGCATTTCCTGAAGTGGTTCCATTTTTTACAAACATGGCACTGTTGACCAAATAGTAATAATGGCTACCACCGCAATTATCACAGCTGACAATAGGTTGTAAAGCTTTTTCTGTCTGTGGCCTCTGGCGCAGTTCAAATCTCTGCCTCCTTCCATATTTGTACTGCAGACTGTCAACACTAGTAGGAGTATGTGGAAATGATAATGTTCTATCCTATGATGCCTTCAAACATGTGGAGAACGGGGAACTAATTGACCGTTTAATAATCATCAACCTTGTCGCGTATGGGGGAAATCTGAGGAAATGGTTTTTGTTCTTGTGTGTTGTTCAGTTTGCCCATATATTTTACATAGGGAGACTGCCTTAGCTAGAGTTAGTTCACTGTCACGTATCAGGATTTTTCTCATGTTATCATCATTTATGCCACAGACTAGTCTGTCACGGATGAGCTCATCTTGTAATGTCCCAAAGTTGCTGGTACAGCTCTCAGTCCATACTGGTTGTTATCACAGCACCTATATAGATAAGAACTGACTTGCGCAGGCGCAGTACACAATAACAAATACGGTGGCTGCCAAGGTACAATATACCAAGAGAGCATTACGTGAATGCTCTACAGTTTGCGTTTCATGCTAGCTTTTCAGCTTCAGGTTTGCAGCAGAGATTGCAGCCCCATCAAAATTGCTGCGGGAATTTTCTAGCTCTCTTTGTTGTTAGCTAGCAGATGCCTAAAAGTATACGTTTGAAAGCCAGTGATACAAATTATTAAGATAGTTGACTATCAAAAAAGTTGTGGCTTGCAGCCCTACTTTATTTATTTTAGGTGACCTATTTTGACAAAGCAGGGACGACCTGAAATAACCTAAAAAAAACATGTGAGTATAATTTGTATAATGAAGCATAATTACCAAACCTCCCGAAATTTAGCGCCTCTCCCGAAAACCTCCCGGGACAAATTTTCTCCCGAAAATCTCCCGAAATTCAGGCGGAGCTGGAGGCCACGCCCCCTCAGCTCCAGACCTGACTCAATGTTGTGACCCTCTTAAACAGGACAATACTGCCATCTACTGTACATAGAATAGAATGTAAATATATTCTACATTTAAGTGCAGTCAAGGAACATGCATTAGGGAGTCTGTTCAGAAGCCCACAGTAAAGAGACGTAACTTCATCACGTCGCCCGGTTATTGACTCCAACCATATATATTACACCATCGACGAGCAAAATGAAGAAATACGCTTGCAAGTTCCAGAACAATTGAAAACAAGAATTTCAGTTTTTTCAGGAGAGTTCGAAGGGGAAGGGGTATGTTGCCTGTAAATTGTGTAGAACAGACTTCTCTATTGAACACGGCGGCCGAACGAATATACTCAGCCATGAACGGTCAGTCAGCGAAGCACAAAGCGTCCACAGCGCAGCATCGTTCACATCCCGGTATTATGGCCCACCTCGCAAAATGGAGACCCGATGGTGTATCTTATGCTGAGACAAAGATGGCTATGCTGATAGCTGAAGCAACATCCCGTTCTCATTTGCGGATGTCTACAACAAATCCGTGAAGGATGTTCCCGGATTCGAAGATCGCTCGCCAATACGCAAATGGCAGAACAAAGGTTACTCAAATAGTGAGAGGTAAGTGTTGTTGTTTTTTGTAATCAGCAAGCACAGTACAGTTAGTAGAACAACTGTGTTTTTATTACTGTGTATTTGATAGATGCCGTCGGAAATTCAACTATTTATTTTATTTATTTAAAGTTAAAGTACCAATGACTAGATGTGGTGAAATTATCCTCTGCATTTGACCCATCACCCTTGATCACACCCTGGGAGGTGAGGGGAGCAGTGGCCAGCAGCGGTGCTGCACACGGGAATCATTTTATTGTGATTTAACCCCCAATTCCAACCCTTAATGCTGAGTGCCAAGCAGGGAGGTAATGGGTCCCATTTTTATAGTCTTTGGTATGACTCGGCCGGGATTTGAACTCACGACCTACCGATCTCATATATATATATATATATATATATATATATATATATATATATATATATATATATATATATATATATATATATATATACCACGCCCCCCAACCACGCCTCCGCCCCACCCCCGACCACGACCCCCCATCCCCCATCCCCTACCTCCCAAAACCGGAGGTCTCAAGGTTGGCAAGTATGGTATGAAGTTGGTTTGGTGACTACTTAGTTGAACTCAATGACCGGTTACACTTTCAAATGGAACATTTATGCATCCAGTTTTGTTGGACCGACACTCGCAGAACTTTCCTTTGACCCACTTGGATGCCACTGCAACTTTCAACGGTATGATTTTTAAATTTTCTTTTATTATTCTGCTGGATTTTTGAAGGTGAGTGTATGGAGTTTCAGGGACTCGTTATGAAAAGGTCCCGGGTTCAATCACCCGGCTGGCGGGGAACCGTGCGTGCGTGGTGGGGGACGTGCAAAGGGACCATTTGGTCCTGCGCTGTCCCACATGGTGATGACATGTCGCAATGCGACCAAGGTGGTTTTGGTTTGGCTGCCTGCGCACAACTTGGTGGACGAGGGAGCAAGGGCGTCTCTTCACGCCGCCATACTGTTAGTGCAAGTCTTCTCAAGGGATATTGAATGTCCTGCAGAAGTCTGGCGTTTCATGAATGTCAGGGCCATTCAACTTGTGGCCCGGGGGCTCTTAAAGGCCTACTGAAATGAGATTTTCTTATTCAAACGGGGATAGCAGGTCCATTCTATGTGTCATACTTGATCATTTCACAATATTGCCATATATTTGCTGAAAGGATTTATTACAGAACATCGACGATAACGTTTGCAACTTTTGGTCGCTAATAGAAAAGCCTTGCCTTTACCGGAAGTCGCAAACCATGAAGTCACCCGTGTGAGGGCTCCTCACATCCTCACATTGTTTTTAATGGGAGCCTCCAACAAAAAGAGCTATTCGGACCGAGAAAACGACAATTTCCCCCTTAATTTTAGCGAAGATGAAAGATTTGTGTTTAAGGATATTGATAGCAAGGACTAGAAAAAAAAAAAAAAAAAAAATCAAGTTAAAAAAAAAGGCGATTGCATTGGGACGGTGTGGTGGGCGTGGCCTGCGCACCTACAGGGAAGCGGGGTGTGGATGGGCCGGCTTCGAAGTTGGCGACAGGTGAGTGGATGCCACAGCCGAAAGTGGTCATCTAATCACCTGTCATTCTGTTAAAAGGCAGATGTCAGAAAGGACAAGTTGTTGGAGTTGGAGCAGGAGCCAACGTGAAAGACGGAAGGGACAAGTGCTGAAAAGCACCCGAAAGACAATTAAAAAGGTTTTTGTGAATGAGCACACGAGAGACAGTTGAAAAGGGCCTGTGAATGCCAGCTGTATTGGGAAAAATAAAAGTGAGTCAAACCATTCCTCAAGGATCCATGGAACCCGCACGAGGGCAGCAGGAAGCCTTCCACAGTGGCGCCGAACGTGGGAGGATCATTGTAGGCGAGGGAGGACGATTTCTTCCGGGCGTTGGTCGGCGCGTGCAGTGAATGGGTGGCAACCAGTAAAAAAAGTTGTCAGCTTATGCAGGCGCTGGCGGACAAGTTGGGGGGAGGCGGCGAAGCGTCTGCAGACCAGCAGGGCGAGCTGACAGCCGAAGAGAGCGAGGCAACGCCAAGGACGGCTGCGGGACCCACCTCACCGCCCTGCCGTCGTCTCGCCCCGCGATGGAGGGGGGTCGGAAGGACCGAATCCCCCGGTCAAGATGATGAGGAGGAGGGCAGTGCTGAACCGGATGGGAGGCACCGCCGGAGAACATGGACGCCGGTTCTGGTCTTTGCGTCTGTGGAAGGAGGACCGGCCATTCGCCTTTTTCCAGTGGCTCCAAAAGGTAGCGACGCGCTAACTGCAGCCAGGAGAGGGAGATGGCCGACTGCCGGACCAGAACATCCGGGAGCAGCTCTGAGAGGCGATCCCCAAAGGACGACTGACTGGGGCCGGTACCGCCGGGCACTGGACCAGGCAGCTGAGGTGACCTTCGTTGAAGACCACCTGGCCATCCACCGCGAGAGACAACCCGCACCGAGGGCGCACGGACAGAGCGCACAAAAAAAAAGGAGAGAGCAGTACACAATCATCGCCTTAACCCGTATGATCTTTCCCCGCAGGTCCGGACTGTTTCCCCAGAACATCTCCTCAAACGCTTGGGCAGGTGTGCTTGAGGCGTGGGCGTCAGGGACCTCAGCAGATGGAGGTGGGGCGCGTGGCCGTGGCGGCCGGCCCTTCAGTGCCCTCCCCCGACCCGGGTGAGACGTACGGTATCAAGGTTATAATACAAGGGATTACATACCAGGCAATGGTGGATTCGGGCTGCGGACAGACCATGATCCACCAGAACCTTTGAGGCATGCAACACGGCTAAAAATCAGGTGTGTTCATGGGAAAGTGCACGAGTACCTGATGGTGCCAGTAGAAATTTGGTACAAAGGCCAAAAGCATAGGGTAGAGGTAGCTGTAAGTACGCACCTCTCGCACCCCGTAATTTTGGGCACAATTTGGCCGGGGTTTAGGCGCTCACTGACACAATACGTAGGGGTGCGTTCACAGACCATAGGAAAGGGGAGTATCCGTGCTGTTCTCAGTGGCGAGGCGGGGCCATCCGACACTGCCGAGCAGGAACCGGCGGAGGCTTCACAGGAAGCCTCCCCGGCCCCCTATTGGCATCCTACGGTGGATTTTCCCTTCGAGCAGTCTCGAGACGAAACTTTGCGCGCGGCCTGGGACCAAGTCGATGCGCCCGGGAACAGCGCGGGTATTCCCTCACTTCTCCATTATGAGAGATAGATCGTACCGAATAAGATGTGACACTCAAACAGGAGAGAAAATCACCCAGTTTTTGGTGCCGAAACATATTAATCTTATGGCTGGACATTTGGAGTATGATAAAACACTCAATCGGGTCTATTGGCCGGGCATCCGGGCAGACGTGCGCCGGTAGTGCGCTGTCTGTCCGGAAAGCCAGCTGGTGAACCCAGCGGCCACTCCGAAGGCCCCTTTGCGCCCATTGCCGCTCATTGGGATGGACCTCATCGGACCATTTCACCCGAGCTCACGGGGGTATCGCTTTGTGTTAATCCTGGTGGATTACACAACGCGCTACCCAGAAGCAGTGCACCTGCGTTTCATCTCTGCAAAGAGTGCGGCGCAAGCGCTGTTTCAGGTCATCTCCCGAGTTGGAATCCCGAAAGAGATTTTGACTGACCGGGGCACGTCCTTTATGTCACACGCACAATAAAGGAACTGTCGGATTATTGGGAAATATATATATATATATATATATATATATATATATATATATATATATATAAATATATATATATATATATATATATATATAATGGGCTTCACGGTGGAAGAGGGGTTAGTGCGTCTACCTCACAATACGAAGGTCCTGAGTAGTCTGGGATTCAATCCCGGGCTCAGGATCTTTCTGTGTGGAGTTTGCATAGCCTCCCAGTGAATGCGTGGGTTCCCTCCGTGTACTCCGGCTTCCTCCCACCTCCAAAGACATGCACCTGAGGATAGGTTGATTGGCAACACCAAATTGGCTCTAGTGTGTGAATGTGGGTGTGAATGTTGTTGTTCTATCCGTATTGGCCCTGCGATGAGGTGGCGACTTGTCCAGGGTGTACCCCGCCTTCCGCCCGATTGTAGCTGAGCTAGGCACCAGCGACCACAAAGGGAGAAAGCGGTAGAAAATAGATGGATGGACATATATATATATATATATATACATATATATATATATATATATATATATATATATATATATATATATATATATACATACATATATGAACATACAAACCCCGTTTCCATATGAGTTGGGAAATTGTGTTAGATTTAAATATAAACGGAATACAATGATTTGCAAATCCTTTTCAACCCATATTCAGTTGAATGCCCTACAAAGACAAGATATTTGATGTTCAAACTCATAAACTTTATTTTTTTGCAAAAAATAATTGATTTAGAATTTCATGGCTGCAACACGTGCCAAAGTATTTGGGAAAGGTAATGTTCACCACTGTGTTACATCACCTTTTTCTTTTAACAACACTCAATAAACGTTTGAGAACTGATGAAGCTAATTGTTGAAGCTTTGAAAGAGGATTTCTTTCCCATTCTTTTTTTATGTAGAGCTTCAGTCGTTCAAAAGTCCGGGGTCTACACTGTCATATTTTACGCTTCATAATACGCCACACATTTTCAATGGGAGTCAGGTCTTGACTGTAGACGGGCGAGGAAAGTGCCCGCTCTCTTTTTTTACGAAACCATGCTGTTTTAACATGTGCTGAATGTGGCTTGGCATTGTCTTGCTGAAATAAGCAGGGGCGTCCATGAAAAAGACGGTGCTTAGATGGCAGCATATGTTGTTCCAAAACCTGTAATGTACCTTTCAGCATTAATGGTGCCTTCACAATTTACCCATGTCTTGGGCACTAATGCACCCCCATACCATCACAGATGCTGGCTTTTGAACTTTGCTTCGATAACAGTCTGGATGGTTCAATTCCCCGTTGGTCCGGATGACACGATGTCGAATATTTCCAAAAACAATTTGAAATGTGTACTCGTCAGACCACAGAACACTTTTCCACTTTGCATCAGTCCATCTTAGATGATCTCGGGCCCAGAGAAGCCGGCGGCGTTTCTGGATGTTGTTGATAAATGGCTTTCGCTTTGCATATTAGAGCTTTAACTTGCACTTACAGATGTAGCGACAAACTGTATTTAGTGACAGTGGTTTTCTGAAGTGTTCCTGAGCCCATATGGTGATATCCTTTAGAGATTGATGTCAGTTTTTTATACAGTGCCGTCTGAGGGATCGAAGGTCACAGCCATTCTTTGTTGGTTTCCGGCCTTGCCGCTTACGTGGAGTGATTTCTCCAGATTTTCTGAACCTTTTGATGATATTATGGACCGTAGATGTTGAAATCCCTAAATGTCTTGAAATTGCACTTTGAGAAACGTTTTTCTTAAACTGTTTGGCTATTTGCTCACGCAGTTGTGGACAAAGGGGTGTACCTCGCCCCATCCTTTCTTGTGAAAGACGGAGCATTTTTTGGGAAGCTGTTTTTATACCAAATCATGGCACCCACCTGTTCCCAATTAGCCTGCACACCTGTGGGATTTTCCAAATAAGTGTTTGATGAGCATTCTTCAACTTTATCAGTATTTATTGCCACTTTTCCCAAATTATTTGTCACGTGTTGCTGGCATCAAATTCTAAAGTCAATGATTTTTTGCACAAAAAAAAAGTTTATCAGTTTGAACATCAAATATGTTGTCCTTGTAGCATATTCAACTGAATATGGGTTGAAAATGATTTGCAAATCATTGCATTCCGTTTATATTTACATCCAACACAATTTCCCAACTTATATGGAAATGGGTTTTTTAAAATAAAATATGAAATTAAAATAAATAACAAATAATAATGCATTATTTTTATGAATAATAACAGTGTTTATGTCACTATTAAAAAAACATTTTTACATTATAAGATCCTTGGATTGACTTTTAACCTCCGACAGGCCAGAGTCCACCAAAGCAAACATTTTTATTTTGTATAACAACGATAATTTCTTGTGAAATGTGTAACTTTGATGAAAGAAATAGACCAAAAACAAATGTCCACTTCAACTATCCATCTATCCATTTTTCTACCGCTTGTCCCTTTCGGGGTCGCGAGGGGTGCTGGAGCCTATCTCAGCTGCATTTGGGTGGAAGGCGGGGTACACATTAGTTTTTCCAAAATACGAATTATTGGTGCTAGCTTTGTGTAAGTTGGTGTTTCTCAATTATTTTTTGTCATACCAACCAAACACCCCTGCGCCCCTCCTGGGGACATAATTTTTTTTCACGCCCCTGCATATTGAAAAAGGATTCACAACTGTATTGCGGTACAACAGTATCGCAGTACCATACTAGGTACCGCGATACTAATGACTCAAATTTGGTACACCCTCTAAAAGGTACTGGTCACCCCTTTTTAACGGGCATGACGGCGTGTCTTCGTCACGTCATGACATTACTGGGTTTACGAGCAGAGTAGCATGTTTGGCAGCACACAAGCTTGGAGTACTTACATGCAGACACAGTGTGTAGACAGAAAAGGGAAAATGGATGCATCTTGGGCTGGAAACTAAATATAAAGGTGAAGTTATAACACTGTAACGACCTCAGGAAGAGGTGCTTTAAAACATGGCTAGCGAGTTAGCGGCTAACCTCCAGCCGCAGTCTGCAGTGTTTTAGCTACTTTTAAATCACTAATCTTGGCCTCCATGGTGACAAATAAAAGTAAGTTTCCTACAAGAATCATCCCTGCAGGACATGGAATAGCTAAACATGCTTCATTACACACACTTGGAGGATACATTAGCTTACCGGCGTCACAATGTAAACAGATCCAATGGCATCCACTGTAATGATACCAAGTACAGGAATGCATCGAGTCGATACTACAATGATTACATCGATATTTTTTAGCATCACAAAATCTTTTTTCTTTTTTTAGAAAATGTATATTATAATTATAAATTCATAAATACATCCCTGGACATATGAGGACTTAAATTATGACCTTGTATGATCCTGTAACTACTTGGTACCGGATCGATACCCAAATTTGTGGTATCATCCAAAACTAATGTAAAGTATCAAATAACAGAAGAATAAGTGATTATTACATTTTAACAGAAGTGTAGATAGAACATGTTGAAACGGGAAAAAAACAGATATTAACAGGAAATGATCAAGTGGATTAATGATTCATTTCCTACCACTTGACAAAATAATGATAAATGACACACTATTTTAATGCATACGTCACCAGACAAATTAGGAGCATTTGTCTGTTTACTTACTACTAAAAGACAAGTTGTCTAGTATGTTCACTATTTTATTTAAGGACCAAATTGTTCTTAGATTGCAATAAGAAACATATGTTAAATGTACCCTAAGATCTTTTGTTAAAATAAAGCCAATAACGCCATTTTTGTGGTCCCCTTTATTTAGAAGAGTATCGAAAAGTATCAAAATACATTTTGGTACCGGTACCGGTAATACTCTGGCACCAGCACCTACTGTACGTGCCAGAGAGCTGAAGACTTGTGTATTGTTTCCTCCCAAGCCCTCCTTTAACGGTGCTTTCAACACGTGTTCGGCACATTTGGCACACGTTCTGCCCCCACCAACTGGTGCTCGGTGGGTTACTTGATGCCAAAATTCCATTCACTCACACACACAGATGGACATCGTCCACGTCGGTGAGAAGCCACTCGGCGGAACACGCCCCCTGGTCCTCCAAATAGTTAATGACGTGACAGCAGACGCAGCGGAAAAAGTCTCGGCCGCTGCGCCCGCCTTAGCATCTGCCGCTCCTCCTCTGGCGAGCGTTGAAAACAGCTCAGGTCACATGATTGTCTCGCTTTCCAAGTAAGACGTCCTGCAGAATTTTCTAGGAATCTGGCGTGAGAAGGTGGGAACGTTGACCTTGTACAAACAGGTTGGATAATTGAGGTGAACGGTGGTTTTTGAAGAGGTCTTGTGATGAAAAACGTTCCAGTAGTAGTTAGCTTGATGGGATTAGCAATAATGCAGTCAGTCTTAAATAGTTTGGCAACCAGCAACATTAATGATGTCGGGCTTCAATCCACTCCTGTCCTGTAGGGTGCGGTAAGGCGTGCAGTGGTACCTCAACTTACGAGCTCGATTGGTTCTGTGACGTAGCTCGTTACTCAAAACACTTGTATTCCAATTCATTGTCGCCCATTAGAATTTATTTAAAACAATATAATGAGTGCTTGGCCCTCAAAACTATTTTAACGTGAAACATGCCTTATTATAAAGAAAGAGAGTGTAAAACAACACTCAAACTGTTTTACATGATCAATCACGTTTTTGATGTTTTAATTCTATAATTCAGTGACTCGCAATTATTTTTTGGTGTGCCCCCTTTGAAGATTTTTTTTCCCGCACCCTTTCCGCCATGACTATAAAGAATAAAATTTGTCTATAAAATAATCATAAGTACACCTCTGCATAGCAATGTACCCTTATTAACATAGCGAAAACAAAAAATAAAACTTCATAAAACATTTTTTTTAGTCTGTAACAGAAAGGATTTCAAGTGGAACAATGTGCCTGAATTTTTTTTTAATCTTCATTTAAACTAAACACTTTTTGACCAACTTTAATGATTTTGTGCTGAAAAATACAATTGAATAAACTCAATAATTAGTAATATATTCAAATTATCATATAAAACACTATGAAACATTACAAAAACCATTTGTGCAGATGGCTACAATTTTGTGGCATGTTTTGTAGTGCACAGCTTTTCCCAGCAGGGTTTTGAAGCACGATACATCATTATACTGATAAAGTTCTCTAGTGATAATGTTGCTTAAAGGAGTTTGCAACATTTACCTAGAGGGCGCTAACTTTCCAATTTATTTGAAGCGTTCTATTCCACCCTCTGACGGCTTCGATGACGTAATGACGTAATTATGTACGTCCGTAACACGTGCACGCACATTAGCTTTATGTGTTGTTAGCTAACAAATGATTGGATAGCTAGCGTCAGCTGTCATTTAATGTATATTCTGTCATAACAACATGTGATTTTTGAGTTTTTTTTATTGAATCAAGAATGGTTACGAGTACTATTCGTGATTCATTCCAAAATCTTTACTTTTAACTACTTAACTACTAACTACTCTTAACTACTCTTTAACTACTCTCTAGTTTATGAATGGCGAGCACAGCCTTAAAGTTCTTGTTGCTGTGTTTACTCCGCTGGCGTTGCGGCCTGTTACGTGTGCAGGGAATGTTGTGACGCCACAAGTACAGCGCTGAAGGTGAGTCTTATTATTAGCAAACAATCAACATGACCGTGGAACGTCCAATCCTGGCTTGTGTTTGGAGAGCTGTATGTGTACACGGTGCTCCCATGACACACGAGAGCAGGTGACTTGGAAACTTGACATTAGCGTTGTTGTGTCACGTTGATCTGCTGCACTTTTACGACCGGCTTCTCGAAAAGCAACCAAAACAAAACACTTGCTATAGCTTGGGGTTGTTACCCACTCTTGGCTCGCTGACCCCTTTCAATCTCTGGCCAAAAACAATACGGACGTCAGTGGAACTGCGTGGAATGTAAAGCTTGAGAGGTCAAGTCCTAAAACACTTATGTTAGTGTTTCTTAAGCCATTGTTGGGCCATGAGCGCCCTCTAGAGGGCAGCCAATAAAATCTGTTTATCAGCTGTGGGCCGTGGGGTGCAGCGGTACTCAGTTGTAATAACGCTTTTCCACCAGTTGTGGCAGTAATGACAATACCAAAACAGAAAAATTCTGGAGCTAAAGTCATAGAGAAGTTTCTTAAGTGCAAAAATTATGACTAAAGTGGTGAAGCTGGATTTTCAGTTGCATTTAAATTTTTATTGAAAAGACAATGCCAAGCCACGTGTCACAACGGTGTGACTTCATAGTAAAAGAGTGCGGGTACTAGACTGACCTGCCTGTATATGGCACATTATGAAGCATAAAATACCACAAAGGAGACCCAGGACTGTTGCGCAACTTATGCTATACATCAGGCAAGAATGGGAAATAATTCCACTTGAAAAGCTTAAAAAATTGGTCTCCTCAGTTTCCAAACGTTTTACTGAGTGTTGTTAAAAGGAAAGGCCATGTAACACACTAGTAAAAATGCACCTGTTCCAACTTTTTTGCAATGTGCTACTGCCATTAAATTCTAAGTTAATGATTATTTGCAAAAAAAAAATATTTCTCGGTTTGAACATTAAATATTTAGTTTTTGCAGTCTATTCAATTGAATATAAATTTGAAAATGATTTGCAAATCTTTGTATTCTGTTTTAATTTACAAATTATACAACGTGCCAACTTCACTGGTTTTGGGTTTTGTAAATGATGACGTCTCCCACGTTTGCAACTGACTGGCGGATACTCGGCAGAGCTCGAGGTTGCATTTTAAGACGTGTAGCGGAGCTAGCTTTTAGGTCTGTGTTCAAAGACATTTTGGTGGTAATATCTATGTCGTGCTAAGGTCACATTTTACTGATAAAGTATCAGTGAAATGTAGACGTTTTTGATGTCACAGGATTATTTGTCGAGGTGAGTCGAGGATTAAAGGTGACTTTCCCACTATTTAAACACCAGTGCTTTATTCAAACAAAAAGAAAAGGAGAAGGCAAAGTTCGAGGAGTCGGATGTTTGACTCCTACACGCACAATTTTTTCTAGCAGCCCATTCTGTTCACTTGGACTTAGTTCCAGCTATTAAGTCAAACCCACAACATTTTGTCCAGGAGTCATGCTTGGGTATTGAAAAAACCTAGTCCATTTTTGTGGGGACCTGGATAAAGGTGCAGATAGAATAATTAATTGTCATGGTACAGACTCACAATGGTATTGCCCATTTGTTGATCATTTGTGAACCACGACGTAGCGTTCTAACTAACAAACATAAATGTAAAGCTCTTCAAAAATTAGATAAATGCGAACATTTTTTTTATTACATGAACAATTAATTAATGTTCGACAATACAAACTTGCAATAATGTTGAAACATATTAGATTTTATTTATCTGTGTGAATGCCGAATGCAACAGAATGGTAACAATCAATCAATGTTTTTTTGGCGGTATAGCTCGGTTGGTAGAGCGGCCGTGCCAACACCTGATAAACCCCAAGTCGTGCATGTGGCAAGAGAAAGCAAAAGGGCTGCACAAACCACAACACAAACCACTACGACATCCTCGGTAGGCCCACATAAGGGCAAGGAAAACTCACACCCAGTGGGACGTCGGTGACAATGATGACTATGAGAACCTTGGAGAGGACCACATATATGGGCAACCCCCCCCCCCCCCCCCACTCCACCCCACCCCCCTCCAGGGGACCGAAAGCAATGGATGTCGAGCAGGTCTAACATGATACTGTGAAAGTTCAATCCATAGTGGATCGAACACAGCCGCGAGAGTCCAGTCCAAAGCGGATCCAACACAGCAGCGAGAGTCCCGTCCATAGCGGAGCCAGCAGGAAACCATCCCAAGCGGAGGCGGATCAGCAGCGCAGAGATGTTCCCAGCCGATAGACAGGCGAGCGGTCCATCTTGGGTCCCGACTCTGGACGAGCGGTCCATCCTGGGTCCCGACTCTAGACAGCCAGTACTTCATCCATGGCCATCTGACCAGACCCCTTCCACAAGGGAGAGTGGGACATAGGAGTAAAAGAAAGGAAACGGCAGATCAACTGGTCACAGTAGAAAGACGGAGTTGGGAAGCTTTAGCCTTTAGCCACACAAACACACGGTGATTCCTTGTTTAAAATTTCTGGAGGTGAAACTTTCCTATTTATCAGAGCGCGGTCAAGAGAACATGGTTCCCGACCACATGTCAACCAGCAGGTTTCGGTGAGAAAATTGTGGTTAAAAAGTCAGTTCTTACCGGGGAAAAGCTGAGCTTGTGCCGTCCATAGCTGCCGTCGACTCCCCTGAGACACTGCGCGTCAAGACACCCGTGGAGACACCCTTCCGACTATCAGGTAATATTAAACTCACTAAAACACTAACAACACAATAGAAAGATAAGGGATTTCCCAGAATTAACCTAGTAAATGTGTCTAAAAACATCGGAATCCGTCCCAATGCAATCGGGTTTTTTTTTTTACTTTTTTTTTTTTTTTCTAGTCCGTCGCTATCAATATCCTCAAACACGAATCTTTCATCCTCGCTCAAATTATAGGGGAACTTGTTGTTTTCTTGGTCCGAATAGCACTTTTTGTTGGAGGCTCCCATTAAAAACAATGTGAATATGTGAGGAGCCATCAAACATGTGACGTCATCGTCTGCGACTTCCGGTAGAGGCAGGGCATTTCTCTTAGCACCGAAAGTTGCGAACTTTATCATGGATGTTCTCTACTAAATCCTTTCAGCAAAAATATGGCAATATCGCGAAATGATCAAGTATGACACATAGAATGGACCTGCTATCCCCGTTTAAATAAGAAAATATCATTTCAGTAGGCCTTTAAATGCTTCTACTGAGATGGCATCTCGAACTGTTACCGGGAGGGCCTTCCAGAGTACTGGAGCCCGAATGGAAAACGCTTTATAGCCCGCAGATTTTTTGGGGGCTTTGGGAATCACTAATAAGCCGGAGTCCTTTGAACGCAGATTTCTTGCCGGGACATATGGTACAATACAATCGGCAAGATAGGCTGGAACTAGACCGTGTAGTATTTTATACGTAAGTAGTAAAACCTTAAAGTCACATCTTAAGTGCACAGGAAGCCAGTGCAGGTAAGCCAGTATAGGCGTAATATGATCAAACTTTCTTGTTCTTGTCAAAATTCTAGCAGCCGCATTTTGTACTAACTGTAATCTTTTAATGCTAGACATGGGGAAACCCAAAAATAATATGTTACAGTAATCGAGGCGAGACGTAACAAACGCATGGATAATGATCTCAGCGTCTTTAGTGGACAAAATGGAGCGAATTTTAGCGATATTACGGAGATGAAAGAAGGCCGTTTTAGTAACGCTTTAAATGTGTGGCTCAAAGGAGAGAGTTGGGTCGAAGATAATACCCAGATTCTTTACAGCATCGCCTTGTTCAATTGTTTGGTGTCAAATGTTAAAGTTGTATTATTAAATAGAGGTCGGTGTCTAGCAGGACCGATAATCAGCATTTCCGTTTTTTTGGCGTTGAGTTGCAAAAAGTTAGCGGACATCCATTGTTTAATTTCATTAAGACACGCCTCCAACTGATTACAATCCGGCGTGTTGGTCAGCTTTAGGGGCATGTAGAGTTGGGTGTCATCAGCATAACAGTGAAAACTAACACCGTATTTGCGTATGATCTCACCTAGCGGCAGCATGTATATGCTGAAGAGTGCAGGGCCAAGGACCGAACCCTGGGGAACTCCACACGTTACCTTGACGTAGTCCGAGGTCACATTGTTGTAGGAGACGCACTGCACCCTGTCAGTAAGACAAGAGTTAAACCAAGACAGGGCTAAGTCTGACTTACCAATTTGTGTTTTGATACGTTCTAATAAAATATTATGATCGACGGTATCGAAAGCAGCGCTAAGATCGAGGAGCAGCAATATAGATGACGTTTACCA
The DNA here is from genome assembly GCF_033978795.1 of Nerophis ophidion. Classification (NCBI taxonomy): domain Eukaryota; kingdom Metazoa; phylum Chordata; class Actinopteri; order Syngnathiformes; family Syngnathidae; genus Nerophis; species Nerophis ophidion. The sequence goes on from NC_084617.1 coordinate 39,943,529, forward strand.
TGAGGTCAGGATCGAGGTTAGGTCTTTTAAGGAGAGGTAAATAACCGCTTTTTTGAATGCTCGGGGAACAGTGCTAGAGGAAAGTGATAAGTTTATAATATTTAGCACTGATGGACCTAATAATACAAAGAGCTCCTTGATAAGTTTCCCAGGAAGTGGGTCAATTAGTATGTTAGTTTTTAGTTCGTTTTGTAAGAATCATATACCCTACTAACTGACTTTGTCTTCCTAGCAATGTGATCAAATTATATATATTTTTAAAATGTATACACCTCGGAGTCAAATGTTTTGATATTTCACGTATGTTAACCATGAGAATGCTTGCTTTTTAGCTAATATTGCAGGTAAATACACCAATCCAAATATTTGTTTTGTTCCACACATTCTAACTATTAGCATGCTAACTATAGCACAGGGGTCGGGTACCTTTTTTGGTGAGAAAGCCATTAAAGCAAAAATATTTTAAAAGGTATTTTCGTGAGAGCCATATAATATTTTTTAATACTGAATACAACTACATGCGAACAATTTAAAGTAAGACCAACATTTTTAGAGTATAATAAGTCCTTTATTATTTTTAATTACATTGTTATTCTGACGCTAACCAAAAATAAATACAATACTTCTTACTAGGGCTGCGAATCTTTCGATTTTTTCGATTCAACGCGATTCTCGATTCAAAAACGATATTTTTCCGATTCAAAACGATTATGTATTCATTCAATACATAGTATTTCAGCAGGATCTACCCCAGTCTACTGACATGCTAGCAGAGTAGTAGATTTAAAAAAAAAAGAAGCTTTAAATAATTGTAAAGGACAATGTTTTATCAAATGATTGCAATAATGTAAATTTGTTTTAACTATTAAACAAACCAAAAATACGACTTATTTTATCTTTGTGAAAACATTGGACACAGTGTGTTGTCAAGCTTATGAGATGCGATGCAAGTGTAAGCCACTGTGACTCTATTGTTCTTTTTTTTTAATTTTTATAAATGTCTAATGATAATGTCAATGAGGGATTTTTAATCACTGCTATTCTGAAATTATAACTAATATTGATACTGTTGTTGATAATATTCATTTTTGTTTCACTACTTTTGGTTTGTTCTGTGTCGTGTTTGTGTCTCCTTTCAATTGCTCTGTTTATTGCAGTTCTGAGTGTTGCTGGGTCAGGTTTGGTTTTGAAATTGGATTGCATTGTTATGGTATTGCTGTGTATTGTTTTGGTGGATTGATTAAAAAAAAAAAAAAATTAAAAAGAAATAAATAAATCCCCCCCCCCAAAAAATCGATTAAAAAAAAAAAGAGAATCGATTCTGAATTGCACAACGTGAGAATCGTGATTTGTATTCAAATCGATTGTTTCCCCCACCCCTACTTCTAACCATTAGTGCAACTTCTTGAACAGAATGGAAACCAAATGGATCGATTAAAATGCATGAGAATGTTTGATATTTCGAACGCTATTTTTAAGACTATGATTACAAGAGGAATTATTCATTAATTATCGTGTTTAGCAATATCAGCTAAGATTTATCTGAGAGCCAGATGCAGTCATCGAAAGAGCCACATCTGGCTCGAGAGCCATAGGTTCCCTACCCCTGCACTAGCATGTTAGCGGTTTTGCTCATTTTGCAAGTAACACCTCAGAGACTAATACTTAGATATTTTACCCATGCTAACCATTAGCATGCCAGGTTTTTAGCTAATATTGCAGGTACATGTGAGAGTCCAATACTTATATATTTCAAGCATGCTAACATTAATATGTTAGCTTTTTCGCTCATTATAAAGGTTTACACATCAGAGTCAAATATTATGGTACTTCACGTATGTTAACTGTGAGCATACTAGCCTTTTAGCTTATATTGCAAATATTCCCCTTAGAGTCAAATATTGTGTTACTTTATACATGTTAACTGGTAGCATGCTTGCTCTTAAGCTAATATTGCAAGAATGCACTTAAGAGTCAAATATTTAGTTACTTCATGCATGCTCACTATTAGCATGTTAACATTAGCATGTTAGCTTTTTTTGCCTATTTTACACTTACCGTATTTCCTTGAATTTCCGCCGGGGCGCTAATTAATTTAAAACCTCTTCTCACTCCTGCGCTTACCAATGGCATGCGGTAAAAGTGAGCATGCGCTAATTATTTTAAAACTTCTTCTCACTCCGACACTTACCAAAGGCATGCAGTAAAAATTTGAGTGTGATGCAAGCTTGGACCTTAAATCCTACTGAATAGCTCTTAATCTTCTTCCCTTTATGCGATTTCAAATTACCGGTATTGAAATCAGCCTCCTCCATTTTGAAAATGATGACAGGGGAAGTGTCACTCATGATGTCACGAGTTTGACCAGGCGGTAATACTAATCATACGCTAATTATTTTGCGAAGCGAGTTTGACCCGGCAGTAATTAAAGGCAGGCGCATACTATATGCCCTGTGGCAATTCAAGGAAATACGGTATACTCCTCAGAGTCAAATATTTTGTTATTTTACCCATGCTAACTATTAGCATGTTAACGTAAGCATGTTAGCTTTTTTATACATACACACACACACATATATATATACGTATATATTTACACATATATATATATCTATATATATATACGTATATATATATATATATATCTATATATACATATATATAGATATATATATATATATATATATCCATCCATCCATCCATTTTCTACCGCTTATTCCCTTTCGGGGTCGCGGGGGGCGCTGGCGCCTATCTCAGCTACAATCGGGCGGAAGGCGGGGTACACCCTGGACAAGTCGCCACCTCATCGCAGGGCCAACACAGATAGACAGACAACATTCACACTCACATTCACACACTAGGGCCAATTTAGTGTTGCCAATCAACTTATCCCCAGCTGCATGTCTTTGGAAGTGGGAGGAAGCCGGAGTACCCGGAGGGAACCCACGCATTCACGGGGAGAACATGCAAACTCCACACAGAAAGATCCCGAGCCTGGATTTGAACCCAGGACTGCAGGACCTTCGTATTGTGAGGCAGACGCACTAACCCCTCTGCCACCGTGAAGCCCCTATATATATATATATATATATATATATATATATATATATATATATATATATACATCTATATACATGTATACATATATATATACCTATATATACATATATATATATATATATAGGTATATATATATATGTATATATATATATATATATATATATATATATATATTTTTTTTTTTTTTTTAAGTTTATTGGTGTCCTTAGACTTTGCACAGTACTTTCAATTAAAAATGTACAATTAATTAAATCTTTTGAATTTCTTTGTGAACCAACAGTTATGCTATGCTGATGACACCCAACTCTACATGCCCCTAAAGCTGACCAACACGCCGGACTGTAGTCAGCTGGAAGCGTGTCTTAATGAAATTAAACAATGGATGTCCGCTAATTTTTTGCAACTTAACGCCAAAAAAACGGAAATGCTGATTATCGGTCCTGCTAGACACCGACCTCTATTTAATAATACAACTTTAATATTTGACAACCAAATAATAAAACAAGGTGACTCGGTAAAAAAATCTGGGTATTATCTTCGACCCAACTCTCTCCTTTGAGTCACACATTAAAAGTGTTACTAAAACGGCTTTCTTTCATCTCCGTAATATTGCTAAAATTCGCTCCATTTTGTCCACTAAAGACGCCGAGATCATTATCCATGCGTTTGTTACGTCTCGTCTCGATTACTGTATTGTATTATTTTCGGGTCTCCCCATATCTAGCATTAAAAGATTACAGTTGGTACAAAATGCGGCTGCTAGACTTTTGACAAGAACAAGAAAGTTTGATCACATCACCTGCACTGGCTTCCTGTGCACTTAAGATGTGACTTTAAGGTTTTACTACTAACGTATAAAATACTACACGGTCTAGCTCCATCCTATCTTGCCGATTGTATTGTACCATATGTCCCGGCAAAAAATTTGCATTCAAAAGACTCCGGCTTATTAGTGATTCCTAGAGCCCAAAAAAAGTCTGCGGGCTATCGAGCGTTTTCCGTTCGGGCTCCAGTACTCTGGAATGCCTTCCCGGTAACAGTTCGAGATGTTACCTCAGTAGAAGCATTTAAGTCTCACCTTAAAACTCATCTGTATACTCTAGCCTTTAAATAGACCTCCTTTTTAGACCAGTTGATCCGCCGCTTCTTTTCTTTTTTTCTCCTATGTCCCCCCCTCCCTTGTGGAGGGGGTCCGGTCCGATGACCATGGATGAAGTACTGGCTGTCCAGAGTCGAGACCTAGGACGGACCGCTCGTCGGGACCCAGGATGGACCGCTCGCCTGTGTATCGGTTGGGGGCATCTCTACGCTGCTGATCCGCCTCCGCTTGGGATGGTTTCCTGTGGACGGGACTCTCGCTGCTGTCTTGGATCCGCTTTGAACTGAACTCTCGCGGCTGTGTTGGAGCCACTCTGGATTGAACTTTCACAGTATCATGTTAGACCCGCTCGACATCCATTGCTTTCGGTCCCCTAGAGGGGGGGGGGGGGGGGGTTTGCCCACATCTGAGGTCCTCTCCAAGGTTTCTCATAGTCAGCATTGTCACTGGCGTCCCACTGGATGTGAATTCTCCCTACCCACTGGTTGTGAGTTTTCCTTGACCTTTTGTGGGTTCTTCCGAGGATGTCGTAGTCGTAATGATTCGTGCAGTCCTTTGAGACATTTGTGATTTGGGGCTATATAAATAAACATTGATTGATGGTGTACCCTGCCTTCCGCCCGATTGTAGCTGAGATAGGCACCAGCGCCCCCCGCGACCCCAAAAGGGAACAAGCGGTAGAAAATGGATGGATGGATGGATGATTGATGATTGATCAAGAAATTAGCAATCAGCAGAGAAGAAAAGGCTTGCATTAGTGAAGTAAAAATTTGACAAATAGGTAAATTATCTTCCACCTGAATTCTTCTTGTCACTTTGAGGTGACCTGGCAACAAACTAAGAATTTATAGTGCTAATTTAAAAGAAGGGTTCGAAACTTCCCACTTCTTTTCACTTGACATGTTACAAAAATACTTGTTACACAGACTTTAAAAGGGACTTTTCGAGCGTGGTTTGCAGGTATTGTTGTGCTTTATATAATTAATGGTAGCATTTTTTCATATCTTGGATATTAGCAACATTGAGTTTAGCCATGACCTATGTGGGGTTTGGCAAAACAAAACAAGAAATGCCAAAATGCAGTCAATGAGACAATGTTACAGTCACACGCACACGCACACGCACGCACATGCACACACACACACACACACACACCCACGCACATGGCGACTGCGTTTTCATTTTGCTCTTTTGCTGCTGTTGGAGTCTGAAAAGTAGGCTGGGACTTTCTCATGGGAACACATATGAGGAATGCAACCAAATGTCCTTCCAAGCTGGACAAAAAGGACCAAAAAAAAATGGGGCAGTGAAAAAAGGTTTTATGTACAGACAGGCTCGTTTCTATTTTAGCAGGTGGGCACACCAGCTAAACTACAAAAAAAAAATGGTTTTTCGAGACTGTAATTTTGTTCAAAGCTCAGCAGAAAATCCTCATAAACTAAAAAATGATCAATACGGCAAAAAAATAAGATGATTTATTGATGAAAGATACAATGCAACAGAAAAACAACAGCATTTTTGTAGATGAAAACAAACCTCTATAGCAGGGGTATCCAATGTGCTAATGTTGCAGGCATACAGCTCAAAGTTAATTTGTTGATGAAAACTACAACTAAGATGGATGTTACGATCAAATGCTTAATGAGAACAATACTTACACTTTTTAGGGCACAAAAAAACCCCTCCAAAAAAAAACTCACCATTCCTACTGGTGGCTACTGCCATTTAACGTCTTGGACTTGCAACTGCAATTGCAACTTAATGTTATACTTGCAAATGAGACTCAGAAATGTGATAATAAAATAAAATGTAACAGCTGGACAGCAGCTACGATAATCAACTATTTTTTTTGATGTTGCAATAAAACATTACATTTTATTATCAATTCATGATAATATTTTTTACACACACAAATGCACTGAATATTGGTACCGTTGAGTACAGGTATCAATTGTCATTAGGTCTATTGAAAAGGATGGGAGACAGCAGATCTGCACATATATATATGTACATATATATATATATATATATATATATATATATATATATATATATATATATATATATATATATATATATAAATATATATATATATATATATATATATATATATATATACTGGCCTCAAAAAAGGGGGCATGAATATATATATATATATATACTGTATATATATATATATATATATATATATATATATATAGTACTCATATATGGGAGAATGAATGTATATATGTGTAAATATATATATGTGTATTTATGTATGTATGTTTATATATATCTATATATATGTATATATAGATGTATATAAACATACATACACATATATATTCTTACACATATATACATTCATTCTCCCATATATGAGTACTATGTATATATATATATATATATCTATATATATATATATATATATATATATATATATCTATATATATATATATATATATATATATATATATATATATATATATATATATATATATATATATATATAGGGCTTCACGACGGGAGAGGGGTTAATGCTTTTGCCTCAAAATACGAAGGTTCTGAGTAGTCAGGGTTATATCCCGGGTTCGGGATCTTTCTGTGTGGAGTTTGCATGTCCTCCCTGTGAATGCGTGGGTTCCCTCCGGGTACTCCGGCTTCCTCCCACTTCCAAAGACATGCACCTGGGGATAGGTTGATTGGCAACACTAAATTAGCCCTAGTGTGTGAATGTGAGTGTGAATGTTGTCTGTCAATCTGTGTTGGCCCTGCAATGAAGTGGCAACTTGTCCGGGGTGTACTCCGCCTTCCACCCGATTGTAGCTGAGATAGGCACCAGCGCACCGCGCGACCCCAAAGGCAATATGGGTTGAAAATGATTTGCAAATATTTGTATTCCATTTATATTTACATCTAACACAATTTCCCAACTCATATGGAAACGGGGGTTTTATATATATATATATATATATATATATATATATATATATATATATATATATATATATATATATATATATATATATATATATATATATATATATACATCCATATGAGTTGGGAAATTGTGTTAGATGTAAATATGAATGGAATACAAATATTTGCAAATCATTTTCAACCCATATTTAATTGAATATGCTACAAAGACAACATATTTCAAGTTAAAACCGATAAACTTTTTTTTTTTTTTGGCAAATAATCATTAACTTTAGAATTTGATGCCAGCAACACGTGACAAAGAAGTTGGGAAAAGTGGCTATAAATACTGATAAAGTTGAGGAATGCTCATCAAACAGATTTGGAACATCCCACAGGTGTGCAAGGTAATTGGGAACAGGTGGGTGGCATGATTTGGGTATAAAAGCAGCTTCTATGAAATTCTAAGTAATTCACAAACAAGGATGGGGTGAAGGTCATCAATTTGTAAGCAAATTGTCAAACAGTTTTCGAACAACATTTCTCAATAAGGTCTTGCAAGGAATTTAGGGATTTTACCATCTACGGTCCGTAAAATCGTCAAAAGGTTCAGAGAATCTGGAGAAATCACTGCACGTAAGCGATGATATTACGGACCTTTGATCCCTCAGGCGGTACTGCATCAAAAACTGACATTAGTGTGTAAAGGATATCACCACATGGCCTCAGGAACACTTCATAAAACCACTGTCAGTAACTACAGTTGGTCGCTACATCTCACTGAAAAAAATAACTCATAAGATTTACTTGAAAAAATTATTGTAAGTATTTGCATGCAAATTATTTAAGTAAAATTTAATGCTGCAATATCAAGTAACACTCACTTGCCAGTATCAAGTAAATTCTACTTACCGTATAACATAACAGTTGTGAAGATATTAAGTAACAGTTACTTAATTACATCCAAGTTTTAAGTTATATTTATTCAAACAAATTAGGTAAAGTCTACTTGTTTTTCATCAGCAGGAACATCATTTTACTCAAAACGGGGCGTTAATAATTTTAAAACCTCTTCTCACCCATGCGCTTGTAGTATAAAACTGAGTGTGATGAAACAATTTTTTATACAAAATTATTCAGCGGCCGCGGTCAGGTGGTTGGGGACCACTGCTCTACAGCAAGACCCCGCACCCACTTTTACACCATGTTGTGCGCGTGCCGAAAAGATGCATGCATTTCACTCCTCATCTCACAAGATTGCAATGCATACTTAGTCAACAGCCATACCTTTTACACTTACGGTTGTGATATAAACAACTTTAACATTCTTACTAATATGCGCCACACTCTGTGAACCCACACCAAACACATTTTTGGAGAACATCGACTCTGTAACACATTATAAACGCTAGATAAGAATTACCCATAATGCAACCTTGCAGTGCTCTGTGAAGTGATTCTAAAGGCCGGAGCAGAGCCAGTCGGCCAGAGCCTGTTGTGCTGTGCACATGCGTCGCCGTGCATGCGTTTCAAAACACAAGATTTTCAGAGTAAAGTTTATGTAATATTTTTAGGTTTTTGTACGTACAACTATTAAACATTTAAATAGTATGAGGAAACATAAGTAAAACTTACTCTTCCCCATAATTCATGTATTACGTTAATAAAATATTAAATTTTACTTAAGAAATTCTAGTTCTTACTGAATGTTAAAAATACTAGGTATAAATTATGACAGTTACTCTAATAGAGTTTACAGCACAAAAAATGCAGTTTTTTCAGTGCTGTAAGTGCAAGTTAAAACTCTACTATGCAAAGCGAAAGCCATTTATCAACAACACCCAAGAACACCGCCGGCTTCTCTGGGCCCGAGCTCATCTAAGATGGACCGATGCAAAGTGGTAAAGTGTTCTTTGGTCTGATGAGTCCACATTTCAAATTATATTTGGAAACAGTAGACGTGGTGTCGTCCGGAACAAATAGGAAAATGACATTCCGGATTGTTATAGGCGCAAAGTTCACAAGCCAGTATCTGTGATGGTATGGGGGTGTATTAGTGCCCAAGGCATGGGTAAGTTACACATCTGTGAAGGCACCATTAATGCTGAATGGTCCATACAGGTTTTGGAGCAACACATTCTGCCATCCAAGCAATGTTATCATGGACGCCCCTGCTTATTTCAGCAAAACAATGCCAAGCCACGTGTTACAACAGCGTGGCTTGTAGTAAAAGAGTGCGGGTACTTTCCTGGCCTGCCTGCAGTCCAGACCTGTCTCCCATCGAAAATGTGTGGCGCATTATGAAGCGTAAAATACGACAGCGGAGACCCCGGACTGTTGAATGACTAAAGCTCTACATAAAACAAGAATGGGAAAGAATTCCACTGTTAAAGCTTCAACAATTAGTTTCCTCAGTTCCCAAACGTTTATTGAGTGTTGTTAAAAGAAAAGGTGATGTAACACAGTGGTGAACATGCCCTTTCCCAACTACTTTGGCATGTGTTGCAGCCATGAAATTCTAAGTGAATTTGCAAAAAAAAACCCCAAAAAACTATGAGTTTGAACATCAAATATCTTGTCTTTGTTATGCATTCAATTGAATATGGGTTGAAAAGGATTTGCAAATCATTGAACTCTGTTTGTATTTACATCTAACACAATTTCCCAACTCATATGGAAACGGGGTTTGTATGTATATATATATATATATATATACATATATATATATATATATATATATATATATATATATATATATATACATACACATATATATATACATATATATATATATATATATATATATATATATATATATATATACACATATATATATACATATATATATATATATATATAATATATTTCTTTTTCTTCTATGTCCCACTCTCCCCTGTGGAGGGGGTCCGGTCCGATCCGGTGGCCATGTACTGCTTGCCTGTGTATCGGCTGGGGACATCTCTGCGCTGCTGATCCGCCTCGACATCTCTGCGCTGCTGATCCGCCTCCGCTTGGGATGGTTTCCTGCTGGCTCCACTGTGAACGGGACTCTCGCTGCTGAGTTGGATCCGCTTTGGACTGGACTCTCGCGACTGTGTTGGATCCATTGTGGATTGAACTTTCACAGTATCATGTTAGACCCGCTCGACATCCATTGCTTTCCTCCTCTCTAAGGTTCTCATAATCATTATTGTCACAGACGTCCCACTGGATCATTATTGTCACCGATGTCCCACTGGGTGTGAGCTTTCCTTGCCCTTATGTGGGCCTACCGAGGATGTCGTGGTGGTTTGTGCAGCCCTTTGAGACACTAGTGATTTAGGGCTATATAAGTAAACATTGATTGATTGATTGATATGCATTAATATATGCTCATATTATATATATATTTATATATATAATATATATATATACATATATATATACATATATATATATACATATGTATATATATATATATATATACATATGTATATATATACATATGTATACATATACATATGTATATATATAATATATATATATATATATATATATATATATATACATATGTATAGGGGGAGGGGACCAGGGAAGGAGGTGGGTGGGTGTAAGGATCGGTGTAACTCGGCCTGTCGTCATCACCTCGTCGCTGCCACCACAGCCTGAGGGGACAATAGACTACAGACTGTGGTGACGTAGGCCGGGTTTGTCGCGTGAAGAAGCCTTCAACTTTTAGTGATATATCATATATATTTAGATATTTTTTTCTGTAAAGTAAAAACAAAACAGTCCTAGTTACCTGAGATACTAAAACAATGACTCACAAAGTCAAATTAATTACTCACCATAAGTAAGCGTTTGAAAAAAAAAGAGTTAAAAGTGAGGCTACATGCTGACATCTGCTCAACTCATCATGCTTATTTTAATACAGCATTTGGGAAGTCTGTAGTTGATTTTTATTATGTAAATGTTATATTTTTATCAACATGTGATAGCAGGGACCCTGCCATTCAAAACTAGGCTGCTACATTACTAATGATTAATATAACTATAGCTAAAAAAAATAGTAAAATAGCAATAGGAGGGACTAGTCATTCCTGAACACCATGGAGTTCCTGTAGGCTTTTTGACGCAGTTACTTTATTACATCAACTATCAGAGACAGCTTCAGGAAACTCTTCATTTAACATAATGTCCTTTTTCGCTGCTTCAACACAGCTCAATCAACACAGAAAAAGGTCTAGTGAAATAACTTAGTTGTTAACTGTAGGTAGGGTTGGGCGATATGGGCTTTTTTAATATCTCGATATTTTTAGGCCATATCACGATACACGATATATATCTCGATATTTTGCCTTAGTCTTGAATGAACACTTGATACATTTACTGTAATCACAGCAGTATGATTATTCTATGTGTCTACATTAAAACAGTGTTGTTCCTACTGCATTAATATATGCTCATTTTAAACTTTTATGCAGAGAAGGAAATCACAACTAAGTCAATTGACCAAAACTGTATTTACTAAACAGTTATGAAGCAGTGGCACAAACATTCATGTCATTTCCAAAACAGAAAGTGCAAGATTGTCAGAGACCTTTTAAAACAAGCTATTAGTGCACATTTGTGCATGATGTCACAAAAATGACGTATCCAAACAACACCAAATTAAAGTGCACTTTTTGTACAGAACGCCACTACAATAGTTAAAACAAATAAAGTGCACTTTTGTGCATTATGTCACACAAGATATTTCAATAAGTGTCAAATAAAAATGAGCTGCATAATAGGAAATCAAACTGTGTTCGTCCTTTGCTATGTGGTAGGTTACTACGGACGTTATTAAATTCTGTTATTGACTACTTTTTTCATATGGTGTTGATCTGGAAATGTTTGCCTCGGCATTTTGATGGTGTGGAAGTGTGGCATCTCCATTCGATGTTGACATGCGGAGTAAGCACTGTTCATTCTCTAGCAGGTGACTTTTCAAATGATGCTACATATTAGCAGTAATGCTACTTTTTGTTGCAACGCGTTTGGTCCACACTTGACAAATTACTGTTGTCTGTTCGACATATTCCAATTTGAAGCCAAACCACCGCCAGACGATGGACCCCCTGCTGTTTTTCTTAGGAATGAATTCTTCCTTCAATCGCACCTTCTTTCTTTTGTTTTACCACTTGCACGGCTCTGCTTGCATCACAGCTAACGTTACTCATGCTGCTACCTCTCTGTTCCGCAAGGTTGTATACGTAAGTGACGTATGGCGTGACAGTATGTGAAGTGTGTAAGAAGGTGCGCTTGCTGTCTGTGAGAAGGAGGGACAGGAAAGAGCGAGAAGAGCTTGTAGTGTAATGCCCGCAGCTAAAAGCAACTGCGTGAGAACGTATACTCGAATATCATAATATAGTCATTTTCTATATCGCACAGAGACGAACCCGCAATATATCGTGTATATCACTATATCGCCCGGCCCTAACTGTAGGTCAGCAATGCTTGTCTTTCTCTCAGACAGACAGGGTTTAGCTGTCTGTAACACGCACACTTGCACCCACACACACACACTGCACAGTGTGCTAACATTACGTTAAAAACTAATAAGCCTTCACCTCAAGGACTGCAAGCGAACTAAGCTGCCGCTTATGTTTCTAGAACGTCAACGGGCTCATAGCAATGTTACTCGTAGTTGACTTGGAAGTGTTTATTATTTATTTGTGGAGCGTCCGCTACCTTATGCTAACCTTGCTGTGCACTCCACCGAAGGAGCACTGACTCCATAGATAGTAGACACAGCATCGACCGCTACTGCCTACTGGCGCTGACGAGACATCTTAGAGTGGTGATCCGCTCCACTCAGTGCAATTCATTTGGCAGGAGCAATGAACTGTCAGCACATTTACTGTAATTAATCTTACCTCACTGAATACCACTTATTTTCACACGTTTTTTGGTCAGACTGTAGACTGTAGGGCCATTAGTGTTGTGGAAGACGCTGGCCTGAGAAACATTGTGCGAATCGCAACAAGTGACATCACGTATGAGCCGCCATTGAGACGCACCATCGCACGAAGAATACATCAGTTGTATGAAAAGGAGAGGACTATAAAACTGACAACTGTACAATGTGCAGCTGTAGTTGCTCTCAGTGGGGACTACTGGACATCAATCGGTAACCATAATTACCTGGGAGGTACAGTGCATTATATTGATGAAAACTGGGTGCTGCATTCATATGCTCTGTCTATAATGAAAACAGAGGAGAGGCATTATGCTGAAATATGCGCGGGGCACTTCACTGAAGTTATACAGCAGTGGAATTTGACAGATAAAGTCACCACACTAAGCACGGATATTGCACGAAATATGATTGCTACTGCAAGACAACTGCCTTTTGATCATATCCCCTGCTTTGCGCACAGTCTCCAGCGTTCTGTCACTGTTTGTCTGCACAACAGTGTGTTTGACAACATCCTTTCCAAATGCAGAAAAGTTGTCGGGCAATTTAAACACAGTCCAGCAAATGCAGCAGAATTAGAGCAAAAACAAGCTGAACATGGACATAAGAAAGAGACCTTGTGCAAGATGGAATTCAACTCTGGACATGATAAAAAGCATCCGCAGAAACGAACGCCCTCTGAGTGACGTCCTCACCACAAACACCAAGTTTGCCATGCCAACTCCAGCTGAAATGGACAAGCTGCAGAGGTTGGAAACGCTATTGGAACCTTGCAGGTATGTTTTACATCATATTACTCAATATCCAGTCCGATTTCATGTAAGAGAGAGAAAATATGTAAATGCAGCATGAATATGTAGAAGACATTTTTTGTGTATCAGTGAATGCAATTTATTTTTGGCTGAAGTGGAGTTGATTTTCTGTTGCAGGTATATGACTGAACTTTTGGGAGGAGAAAAGTATGTGTGTTGCTCTGTGGTTCTCCCTGCTTTTTGCCATCTCTTTCGGGTGATGGAGAGCTCAGATGATGACCCCGCCTACGTGCCCAAGTTCAAATCTGCATTTAGAGAGGATCTAGAGACACGTAAGGGAAATGCCAACATTGCATACAGTATCTGAAGATTGCTACTGC